>NW_028270156.1:64199764-64499764 GCF_037043375.1 Chiloscyllium plagiosum | reverse complement strand
CACTGCCGTATTTATAATCCTCACCCTAGGGTAATGTAAAACACACACTGCGGTGATTATAATCCTCACCCTGGTGAAATGTAAAACTCCAACTCCAGTGATTATAATCCTCACCCTGGTGTCATATAAAACACACACGCAGTGATTATAATCCTCACCATGGAGGAATGTAAAACACACACTGCGATGGTATTAATCCCCACCCTGGTGTAATACAAAACACACACTGCGGTGATTATAATCCTCACCCTGGTGTAATATTAAACACACTGCAGTGATTATAATCTTCACACATGTGTAATGTAAAACACACACTGCGGTGATTATAATCCTCACCCTGGTGTAAAATAAAACACACACTGCAGTGATTATAATCCTCACCCTGGTGTAATATAAAACACACACTCCGGTGATTATAATTCTCACGCTGGTGTAATATAAAACACACACTGCGGTGATTATAATCCTCACCCTGGTGTAAAATAAAACACACACTGCAGTGATTATAATCCTCATCCTGGTGGAATATAAAACACACACTCCGGTGATTGTAATCCCCACCCTGGTGTAATATAAAACACACACTGCGGTGATTATAATCCTCACCCTGGTGTAATATTAAACACACTGCGGTGATTATAATCCTCACTCTGGTGTAATATAAAACACACACTGCGGTGATTATAATCCTCACCCTGGTGTGATGTAAAACACACACTGCAGTAATTATAATCCTCACCCTGGTGTAAGGTAAAACACACACTGCGTTGATTATAATCCTCACCCTTGTGTAATTTAAAGCACACACTGCGGTGATATAATCCTCACCCTGGTGTAATATAAAACACACACTGCAGTGATTATAATCCCCACCCTGGTGTAATATAAAACACACACGCAGTGATTATAATCCTCACCATGGAGGAATGTAAAACACACACTGCGATGGTTTTAATCCCCACCCTGGTGTAATACAAAACACACACTGCGGTGATTATAATCCTCACCCTGGTGTAATATTAAACACACTGCAGTGATTATAATCCTCACACTGGTGTAATGTAAAACACACACTGCGGTGATTATAATCCTCACCCTGGTGTAAAATAAAACACACACTGCAGTGATTATAATCCTCATCCTGGTGGAATATAAAACACACACTCCGGTGATTATAATTCTCACGCTGGTGTAATATAAAACACACACTCAGGTGGTTATAATCCTCACCCTGGTGTAATATAAAACACACACTGTGGTGATTATAATCCTCACCCTGGTGTAATATAAAACACACACTGCAGTGATTATAATCCTCACCCTGGTGTAACGCAAAACACACACAGAGGTGATTATAGTCCTTACCCTGGTGTAAAAGAAAACACACACTGCGGTGATTATAATCCCCACCCTGGTGTAATATAAAACACACACGCAGTGATTATAATCCTCACCATGGAGGAATGTAAAACACACACTGCGATGGTTTTAATCCCCACCCTGGTGTAATACAAAACACACACTGCGGTGATTATAATCCTCACCCTGGTGTAATATTAAACACACTGCAGTGATTATAATCCTCACACTGGTGTAATGTAAAACACACACTGCGGTGATTATAATCCTCACCCTGGTGTAAAATAAAACACACACTGCAGTGATTATAATCCTCATCCTGGTGGAATATAAAACACACACTCCGGTGATTATAATTCTCACGCTGGTGTAATATAAAACACACACTCAGGTGGTTATAATCCTCACCCTGGTGGAATATAAAACACACACTCCGGTGATTATAATCCTCACGCTGGTGTAATATAAAACACACACTGCGGTGATTATAATTCTCACCCTGGTGTAATATAAAACACACGCTGCGGTGATTATAATCCTCACCCTGGTGTAATATAAAACAAACACTGCCGTATTTATAATCCTCACCCTAGGGTAATGTAAAACACACACTGCGGTGATTATAATCCTCACCCTGGTGAAATGTAAAACTCCAACTCCAGTGATTATAATCCTCACCCTGGTGTCATATAAAACACACACGCAGTGATTATAATCCTCACCATGGAGGAATGTAAAACACACACTGCGATGGTTTTAATCCCCACCCTGGTGTAATACAAAACACACATTGCGGTGATTATAATCCTCACCCTGGTGTAATATTAAACACACTGCAGTGATTATAATCCTCACACTGGTGTAATGTAAGACACACACTGCGGTGATTATAATCCTCACCCTGGTGTAAAATGAAACACACACTGCAGTGATTATAATCCTCATCCTGGTGGAATATAAAACACACACTCCGGTGATTATAATTCTCACGCTGGTGTAATATAAAACACACACTCAGGTGGTTATAATCCTCACCCTGGTGGAATATAAAACACACACTCCGGTGATTATAATCCTCACGCTGGTGTAATATAAAACACACACTGCGGTGATTATAATTCTCACCCTGGTGTAATATAAAACACACGCTGCGGTGATTATAATCCTCACCCTGGTGAAATATAAAACAAACACTGCCGTATTTATAATCCTCACCCTAGGGTAATGTAAAACACACACTGCGGTGATTATAATCCTCACCCTGGTGAAATGTAAAACTCCAACTCCAGTGATTATAATCCTCACCCTGGTGTCATATAAAACACACACGCAGTAATTATAATCCTCACCATGGAGGAATGTAAAACACACACTGCGATGGTATTAATCCCCACCCTGGTGTAATACAAAACACACACTGCGGTGATTATAATCCTCACCCTGGTGTAATATTAAACACACTGCAGTGATTATAATCTTCACACATGTGTAATGTAAAACACACACTGCGGTGATTATAATCCTCACCCTGGTGTAAAATGAAACACACACTGCAGTGATTATAATCCACATCCTGGTGGAATATAAAACACACACTCCGGTGATTATAATTCTCACGCTGGTGTAATATAAAACACACACTGCGGTGATTATAATCCTCACCCTGGTGTAAAATAAAACACACACTGCAGTGATTATAATCCTCATCCTGGTGGAATATAAAACACACACTCCGGTGATTGTAATCCCCACCCTGCTGTAATATAAAACACACACTGCGGTGATTATAATCCTCACCCTGGTGTAATATTAAACACACTGCGGTGATTATAATCCTCACTCTGGTGTAATATAAAACACACACTGCGGTGATTATAATCCTCACCCTGGTGTGATGTAAAACACACACTGCAGTAATTATAATCCTCACCCTGGTGTAAGGTAAAACACACACTGCGTTGATTATAATCCTCACCCTTGTGTAATTTAAAGCACACACTGCGGTGATATAATCCTCACCCTGGTGTAAAATAAAACACACACTGCAGAGATTATAATCCTCAGCCTGGTAGAATATAAAACACACACTCCGGTGATTATAATTCTCACCCTGGTGTAATATAAAACACACACTGTGGTGATAATAATCCTCACGTTGGTGTAATAGAAAACACACACTGCTGTGATTATAATCCTCACCCTGGTGTATATAAAACACACAATGCGGTGATTATAATCCTCACCCTGGTGTAATGTAAAACACACACTCCGGTGATTATAATCCCCACCCTGGTGTAATATAAAACACACACTGCGGTGATTATAATTCTCACCCTGGTGTAATATAAAACACACACTACGGTGATTATAATCCTCACCCTGGTGTAATGTAAAACACACACTGCGGTGATTATAATCCTCACCCTGGTGTAAAATAAAACACACATTGCAGTGATTATAATCCGCACCCTGGGGTAATATAAAACACACTCTGCGGTGATTATACTCCTCACCCTGGTGTAATGTAAAACACACACTCCGGTGATTATAATCCCCACCCTGGTGTAATATAAAACACACACTGCGGTGATTATAATCCTCACCCTGGTGTAATATAAAACACACACTGCGGTGATTATAATCCTCACCCTGGTGCAAAATAAAACACACCCTGCGGTGATTATAATCCTCACCCTGGTGTAATATAAAACACACACTGTGGTGATTATAATCCTCACCCTGGTGTAATATAAAACACACACTGCAGTGATTATAATCCTCACCCTGGTGTAACGCAAAACACACACAGAGGTGATTATAGTCCTTACCCTGGTGTAAAAGAAAACACACACTGCGGTGATTATAATCCCCACCCTGGTGTAATATAAAACACACACGCAGTGATTATAATCCTCACCATGGAGGAATGTAAAACACACACTGCGATGGTTTTAATCCCCACCCCGGTGTAATATAAAACACACACTGCGGTGATTTTCATCCTCACCCTGGTGTAATATTAAACACACTGCAGTGATTATAATCCTCACACTGGTGTAATGTAAAACACACACTGCGGTGATTATAATCCTCACCCTGGTGTAAAATAAAACACACACTGCAGTGATTATAATCCTCATCCTTGTGTAATTTAAAGCACACACTGCGGTGATATAATCCTCACCCTGGTGTAATATAAAACACACACTGCAGTAATTATAATCCCCACCCTGGTGTAATATAAAACACACACGCAGTGATTATAATCCTCACCATGGAGGAATGTAAAACACACACTGCGATGGTTTTAATCCCCACCCTGGTGTAATACAAAACACACACTGCGGTGATTATAATCCTCACCCTGGTGTAATATTAAACACACTGCAGTGATTATAATCCTCACACTGGTGTAATGTAAAACACACACTGCGGTGATTATAATCCTCACCCTGGTGTAAAATAAAACACACACTGCAGTGATTATAATCCTCATCCTGGTGGAATATAAAACACACACTCCGGTGATTATAATTCTCACGCTGGTGTAATATAAAACACACACTCAGGTGGTTATAATCCTCACCCTGGTGTAATATAAAACACACACTGTGGTGATTATAATCCTCACCCTGGTGTAATATAAAACACACACTGCAGTGATTATAATCCTCACCCTGGTGTAACGCAAAACACACACAGAGGTGATTATAGTCCTTACCCTGGTGTAAAAGAAAACACACACTGCGGTGATTATAATCCCCACCCTGGTGTAATATAAAACACACACGCAGTGATTATAATCCTCACCATGGAGGAATGTAAAACACACACTGCGATGGTTTTAATCCCCACCCTGGTGTAATACAAAACACACACTGCGGTGATTATAATCCTCACCCTGGTGTAATATTAAACACACTGCAGTGATTATAATCCTCACACTGGTGTAATGTAAAACACACACTGCGGTGATTATAATCCTCACCCTGGTGTAAAATAAAACACACACTGCAGTGATTATAATCCTCATCCTGGTGGAATATAAAACACACACTCCGGTGATTATAATTCTCACGCTGGTGTAATATAAAACACACACTCAGGTGGTTATAATCCTCACCCTGGTGTAATATAAAACACACACTGTGGTGATTATAATCCTCACCCTGGTGTAATATAAAACACACACTGCGGTGATTATAATTCTCACCCTGGTGTAATATAAAACACACGCTGCGGTGATTATAATCCTCACCCTGGTGTAATATAAAACAAACACTGCCGTATTTATAATCCTCACCCTAGGGTAATGTAAAACACACACTGCGGTGATTATAATCCTCACCCTGGTGAAATGTAAAACTCCAACTCCAGTGATTATAATCCTCACCCTGGTGTCATATAAAACACACACGCAGTGATTATAATCCTCACCATGGAGGAATGTAAAACACACACTGCGATGGTTTTAATCCCCACCCTGGTGTAATACAAAACACACACTGCGGTGATTATAATCCTCACCCTGGTGTAATATTAAACACACTGCAGTGATTATAATCCTCACACTGGTGTAATGTAAGACACACACTGCGGTGATTATAATCCTCACCCTGGTGTAAAATAAAACACACACTGCAGTGATTATAATCCTCATCCTGGTGGAATATAAAACACACACTCCAGTGATTATAATTCTCACGCTGGTGTAATATAAAACACACACTCAGGTGGTTATAATCCTCACCCTGGTGGAATATAAAACACACACTCCGGTGATTATAATCCTCACGCTGGTGTAATATAAAACACACACTGCGGTGATTATAATTCTCACCCTGGTGTAATATAAAACACACGCTGCGGTGATTATAATCCTCACCCTGGTGAAATATAAAACAAACACTGCCGTATTTATAATCCTCACCCTAGGGTAATGTAAAACACACACTGCGGTGATTATAATCCTCACCCTGGTGAAATGTAAAACTCCAACTCCAGTGATTATAATCCTCACCCTGGTGTCATATAAAACACACACGCAGTAATTATAATCCTCACCATGGAGGAATGTAAAACACACACTGCGATGGTATTAATCCCCACCCTGGTGTAATACAAAACACACACTGCGGTGATTATAATCCTCACCCTGGTGTAATATTAAACACACTGCAGTGATTATAATCTTCACACATGTGTAATGTAAAACACACACTGCGGTGATTATAATCCTCACCCTGGTGTAAAATGAAACACACACTGCAGTGATTATAATCCACATCCTGGTGGAATATAAAACACACACTCCGGTGATTATAATTCTCACGCTGGTGTAATATAAAACACACACTGCGGTGATTATAATCCTCACCCTGGTGTAAAATAAAACACACACTGCAGTGATTATAATCCTCATCCTGGTGGAATATAAAACACACACTCCGGTGATTGTAATCCCCACCCTGGTGTAATATAAAACACACACTGCGGTGATTATAATCCTCACCCTGGTGTAATATGAAACACACTGCGGTGATTATAATCCTCACTCTGGTGTAATATAAAACACACACTGCGGTGATTATAATCCTCACCCTGGTGTGATGTAAAACACACACTGCAGTAATTATAATCCTCACCCTGGTGTAAGGTAAAACACACACTGCGTTGATTATAATCCTCACCCTTGTGTAATTTAAAGCACACACTGCGGTGATATAATCCTCACCCTGGTGTAAAATAAAACACACACTGCAGAGATTATAATCCTCAGCCTGGTAGAATATAAAACACACACTCCGGTGATTATAATTCTCACCCTGGTGTAATATAAAACACACACTGTGGTGATAATAATCCTCACGTTGGTGTAATAGAAAACACACACTGCTGTGATTATAATCCTCACCCTGGTGTATATAAAACACACAATGCGGTGATTATAATCCTCACCCTGGTGTAATGTAAAACACACACTCCGGTGATTATAATCCCCACCCTGGTGTAATATAAAACACACACTGCGGTGATTATAATTCTCACCCTGGTGTAATATAAAACACACACTACGGTGATTATAATCCTCACCCTGGTGTAATGTAAAACACACACTGCGGTGATTATAATCCTCACCCTGGTGTAAAATAAAACACACATTGCAGTGATTATAATCCGCACCCTGGGGTAATATAAAACACACTCTGCGGTGATTATACTCCTCACCCTGGTGTAATGTAAAACACACACTCCGGTGATTATAATCCCCACCCTGGTGTAATATAAAACACACACTGCGGTGATTATAATTCTCACCCAGGTGTAATATAAAACACACACTGCGGTGATTATAATCCTCACCCTGGTGCAAAATAAAACACACCCTGCGGTGATTATAATCCTCACCCTGGTGTAATATAAAACACACACTGTGGTGATTATAATCCTCACCCTGGTGTAATATAAAACACACACTGCAGTGATTATAATCCTCACCCTGGTGTAACGCAAAACACACACAGAGGTGATTATAATCCTCACCCTGGTGTAATATAAAACACACACTGCGGTGATTATAATCCTCACCCTGGTGTAACGCAAAACACACACAGAGGTGATTATAATCCTCACCCTGGTGTAATATAAAACACACACTGCAGTGATTATAATCCTCACCCTGGTGTAACGCAAAACACACACAGAGGTGATTATAATCCTCACCCTGGTGTAATATAAAACACACACTGCGGTGATTATAATCCCCACCCTGGTGTAATATAAAACACACACGCAGTGATTATAATCCTCACCATGGAGGAATGTAAAACACACACTGCGATGGTTTTAATCCCCACCCTGGTGTAATATAAAACACACACTGCGGTGATTTTCATCCTCACCCTGGTGTAATATTAAACACACTGCAGTGATTATAATCCTCACACTGGTGTAATGTAAAACACACACTGCGGTGATTATAATCCTCACCCTGGTGTAAAATAAAACACACACTGCAGTGATTATAATCCTCATCCTGGTGGAATATAAAACACACACTCCGGTGATTATAATTCTCACGCTGGTGTAATATAAAACACACACTCAGGTGGTTATAATCCTCACCCTGGTGGAATATAAAACACACACTCCGGTGATTATAATCCTCACGCTGGTGTAATATAAAACACACACTGCGGTGATTATAATTCTCACCCTGGTGTAATATAAAACACACGCTGCGGTGATTATAATCCTCACCCTGGTGTAATATAAAACAAACACTGCCGTATTTATAATCCTCACCCTAGGGTAATGTAAAACACACACTGCGGTGATTATAATCCTCACCCTGGTGAAATGTAAAACTCCAACTCCAGTGATTATAATCCTCACCCTGGTGTCATATAAAACACACACGCAGTGATTATAATCCTCACCATGGAGGAATGTAAAACACACACTGCGATGGTTTTAATCCCCACCCTGGTGTAATACAAAACACACACTGCGGTGATTTTCATCCTCACCCTGGTGTAATATTAAACACACTGCAGTGATTATAATCCTCACACTGGTGTAATGTAAAACACACACTGCGGTGATTATAATCCTCACCCTGGTGTAAAATAAAACACACACTGCAGTGATTATAATTCTCATCCTGGTGGAATATAAAACACACACTCCGGTGATTGTAATCCCCACCCTGGTGTAATATAAAACACACACTGCGGTGATTATAATCCTCACCCTGGCGTAATATTAAACACACTGCGGTGATTATAATCCTCACTCTGGTGTAATATAAAACACACACTGCGGTGATTATAATCCTCACCCTGGTGTGATGTAAAACACACACTGCAGTGATTATAATCCTCACCCTGGTGTAAGGTAAAACACACACTGCGTTGATTATAATCCTCACCCTTGTGTAATTTAAAGCACACACTGCGGTGATATAATCCTCACCCTGGTGTAATATAAAACACACACTGCGGTGATTATAATCCTCACCCTGGTGTATATAAAACACACAATGCGGTGATTATAATCCTCACCCTGGTGTAATGTAAAACACACACTCCGGTGATTATAATCCCCACCCTGGTGTAATATAAAACACACACTGCGGTGATTATAATTCTCACCCTGGTGTAATATAAAACACACACTACGGTGATTATAATCCTCACCCTGGTGTAATGTAAAACACACATTGCAGTGATTATAATCCTCACCCTGGGGTAATATAAAACACACTCTGCGGTGATTATACTCCTCACCCTGGTGTAATGTAAAACACACACTCCGGTGATTATAATCCCCACCCTGGTGTAATATAAAACACACACTGCGGTGATTATAATTCTCACCCAGGTGTAATATAAAACACACACTGCGGTGATTATAATCCTCACCCTGGTGCAAAATAAAACACACCCTGCGGTGATTATAATCCTCACCCTGGTGTAATATAAAACACACACTGTGGTGATTATAATCCTCACCCTGGTGTAATATAAAACACACACTGCAGTGATTATAATCCTCACCCTGGTGTAACGCAAAACACACACAGAGGTGATTATAGTCCTTACCCTGGTGTAAAAGAAAACACACACTGCGGTGATTATAATCCCCACCCTGGTGTAATATAAAACACACACGCAGTGATTATAATCCTCACCATGGAGGAATGTAAAACACACACTGCGATGGTTTTAATCCCCACCCTGGTGTAATACAAAACACACACTGCGGTGATTATAATCCTCACCCTGGTGTAATATTAAACACACTGCAGTGATTATAATCCTCACACTGGTGTAATGTAAAACACACACTGCGGTGATTATAATCCTCACCCTGGTGTAAAATAAAACACACACTGCAGTGATTATAATCCTCATCCTGGTGGAATATAAAACACACACTCCGGTGATTATAATTCTCACGCTGGTGTAATATAAAACACACACTCAGGTGGTTATAATCCTCACCCTGGTGGAATATAAAACACACACTCCGGTGATTATAATCCTCACGCTGGTGTAATATAAAACACACACTGCGGTGATTATAATTCTCACCCTGGTGTAATATAAAACACACGCTGCGGTGATTTAAATCCTCACCCTGGTGTAATATAAAACAAACACTGCCGTATTTATAATCCTCACCCTAGGGTAATGTAAAACACACACTGCGGTGATTATAATCCTCACCCAAATGTAATATAAAACACACTCTGCGGTGATTATAATCCTCACGCTGTTGTAATATACAACCCACACTGCGGTGATTATAATCCTCACTCTAGTGTAATATAAAGCACACACTGCGGTGATTATAATCCTCCCCCTGGTGTAACATCAAACACACACTGCGGTGACTATAATCCTCACCCTGGAGAAATGTAAAACTCCAACTCCAGTGATTATAATCCTCACCCTGGTGTAATATAAAACACACACGCAGTGATTATAATCCTCACCATGGAGGAATGTAAAACACACACTGCGATGGTTTTAATCCCCACCCTGGTGTAAAACAAAACACACACTGCGGTGATTATAATCCTCACCCTGGTGTAATATTAAACACACTGCAGTGATTATAATCCTCACACTGGTGTAATGTAAAACACACACTGCGGTGATTATAATCCTCACCCTGGTGTAAAATAAAACACACACTGCAGTGATTATAATTCTCATCCTGGTGGCATATAAAACACACACTCCGGTGATTGTAATCCCCACCCTGCTGTAATATAAAACACACACTGCGGTGATTATAATCCTCACCCTGGTGTAATATGAAACACACACTGCAGTGATTATAATCCTCACCCTGGTGTGATGTAAAACACACACTGCAGTGATTATAATCCTCACCCTGGTGTAAGGTAAAACACACACTGCGTTGATTATAATCCTCACCCTTGTGTAATTTAAAGCACACACTGCGGTGATATAATCCTCACCCTGGTGTAATATAAAACACACACTGCAGTGATTATAATCCTCACCGTGGTGTAATGTAAAACACACACTGCGGTGATATAATCCTCACCCTGGTGTAATATAAAACACACACTGCGGTGATATAATCCTCACCCTGGTGTAATATAAAACACACAATGCAGTGATTATAATCCTCACCCTGGTGTAATATAAAACACACACTGCGGTGATTATAATCCTCACTCTGGTGTAATATAAAACACACACTGCGGTGATTATAATCCTCACCCTGGTGTGATGTAAAACACACACTGCAGTGATTATAATCCTCACCCTGGTGTAAGGTAAAACACACACTGCGGTGATTATAATCCTCACCCTTGTGTAATTTAAAGCACACACTGCGGTGATATAATCCTCACCCTGGTGTAAAATAAAACACACACTGCAGTGATTATAATCCTCATCCTGGTGGAATATAAAACACACACTGCGGTGATTATAATTCTCACCCTGGTGTAATATAAAACACACACTGTGGTGATAATAATCCTCACGTTGGTGTAATAGAAAACACACACTGCTGTGATTATAATCCTCACCCTTGTGTAATTTAAAACACACAATGCGGTGATTATAATCCTCACCCTGGTGTAATGTAAAACACACACTTCGGTGATTATAATCCCCACCCTGGTGTAATATAAAACACACACTGCGGTGATGATAATTCTCACCCTGGTGTAATATAAAACACACACTACGGTGATTATAATCCTCACCCTGGTGTAATGTAAAACACACACTGCGGTGATTATAATCCTCACCCTGGTGTAAAATAAAACACACATTGCAGTGATTATAATCCTCACCCTGGTGTAATATAAAACACACTCTGCGGTGATTATACTCCTCATCCTGGTGTAATATAAAACACACACTGCGGTGATTATAATCCTTACCCTGGTGTAATGTAAAACACACACTGCGGTGATTATAATCCTCACCCTGGTGCAAAATAAAACACACCCTGCGGTGATTATAATCCTCACCCTGGTGTAATATAAAACACACACTGCGGTGATTATAATCCTCACCCTGGTGTAATATAAAACAGACACTGCAGTGATTATAATCCTCACCCTGGTATAACGCAAAACACACACAGAGGTGATTATAGTCCTTACCCTGGTGTAAATGAAAACACACACTGCGGTGATTATAATCCTAACTCTGGAGTAATTGAAAACACACACTGCGGTGATTATAATCCCCACCCTGGTGTAATATAAAACACTCCCAGCGGTGATTATAATCCTCACCCTGGTGTAATATAAAACACACACGCAGTGATTATAATCCTCACCATGGTGGAATGTAAAACACAAACTGCGATGATTATAATCCCCACCCTGGTGTAATACAAAACACACACTGCGGTGATTATAATCCTCACCATGGTGTAATATTAAACACACTGCAGTGATTATAATCCTCACACTGGTGTAAAGTAAAGCACACACTGCGGTGATTTAAATCTCACCCTGGTGTAATATAAAACACACACTGCTGTGATTATAATCTTCAACCTGATGTAAGGTAAAACACACCCTGCGGTGATTATAATCCTCACCCTGGTGTAATTGAAAACACACACTGCGGTGATTATAATCCCCACCCTGGTGTAATATAAAACACTCCCAGCGGTGATTATAATCCCCACCCTGGTGTAATATAAAACACTCCCAGCGGTGATTATAATCCCCACCCTGGTGTAATACAAAACACACACTGCGGTGATTATAATCCTCACCCTGGTGTAATATTAAACACACTGCAGTGATTATAATCCTCACACTGGTGTAAAGTAAAGCACACACTGCGGTGATTTAAATCTCACCCTGGTGTAATATAAAACACACACTGCTGTGATTATAATCCTCACCCTGGTGTAAGGTAAAACACACACTGCAGTGATTATAATCCTCACCCTGGTGTAAAATAAAACACACATTGCAGTGATTATACTCCTCACCCTGGTGTAATATAAAACACACACTGCGGTGATTATAATCCTTACCCTGGTGTAATGTAAAACACACACTTCGGTGATTATAATCCCCACCCTGGTGTAATATAAAACACTCCCAGCGGTGATTATAATCCCCACCCTGGTGTAATACAAAACACACACTGCGGTGATTATAATCCTCACCCTGGTGTAATATTAAACACACTGCAGTGATTATAATCCTCACACTGGTGTAAAGTAAAGCACACACTGCGGTGATTTAAATCTCACCCTGGTGTAATATAAAACACACACTGCTGTGATTATAATCCTCACCCTGGTGTAAGGTAAAACACACTCTGCGGTGATTATAAACCTCACCCTAGTGTAATGTAAAACACACACTGCGGTGATTATAATCCTCACCCTGGTTTAAAATAAAACACACACTGCAGTGATTATAATCCTCATCCTGGTGGAATATAAAACACACACTGCGGTGATTATAATTCTCACCATGGTATAATATAAAACACACACTCAGGTGACTATAATCCTCACGCTGGTGTAATATAAAACACACACTGTGGTGATAATAATCCTCACGTTGGTGTAATAGAAAACACACACTGCTGTGATTATAATCCTCACCCTGGTGTAATAGAAAACACACAATGCGATGATTATAATCCCCACCCTGGTGTAATATAAAACACACACTGCTCTGATTATATTCCTCACCCCTGGTGTAATATAAAACACACAATGCGGTGATTATACTCCTCACCCTGGTGTAATGTAAAACACACACTTCGGTGATTATAATCCCCACCCTGGTGTAATATAAAACACACACTGCGGTGATTATAATTCTCACACTGGTGTAATATAAAACACACACTCCGGTGATTATAACCCTCATCCTGGTGTAATATAAAACACACACTGCAGTGATTATAATCCTCACCTTGGTGTAAGGTAAAACACACACTGCAGTGATTATAATCCTCACCCTTGTGTATTTTAAAGCACACACTGCGGTGATATAATCCTCACCCTGGTGTAATATAAAACACACTCTGTGGTGATTAGAATCCTCACCCTGGTGTATTGTAAAACACACACTGCGGTGATTATAATCCTCACACTGGGGTAATGTAAAGCACACACTGAGGAGAGTATAATGCCCACCCTGGTGTAATATAAAACACACACTGTGATGATTATAATCCGCACCCTGTTGTAAGGTAAAACACACACTGCGGTGATTATAATACTCACGCTGGTGTCATGTCAAACACACACTGCGATGATGAAAATCCTCACCCTGGTGTAATATAAAACCAACACTGCCGAATTTATATTCCTCACGCTAGGGTAATATAAAACACACACTGCGGTGATTATAATCCTCACCCTGGTGTAATAAAAAACACACTCTGCGGTGATTATACTCCTCACGCTGATGTAATATACAACACACACTGCAGTGATTAGAATCCTCACTCTGGTGTAATATAACACACTCTGCGGTGAATATCATCCTCACCCTTGTGTAATATAAAACACACTGCTGTGATTATAATCCTCACTCTGGTGTAATATAAAACACACTCTACGGTGAATATCATCCTCACCCTGGTATAATGTCAAACACACACTGCGGTGATTATAATCCTCACCCTGGTGTAATATAAAACAAACACTGCGGTGATTATAATCCTCACCCAAATGTAATATAAAACACACACTGCGGTGATATAATCCTCACCCTAGTGGAATATAAAACACACTTTGCGGTGATTATAATCCCCACCCTGATGTAATATAAAACACACACTGCGGTGATTATAATCCTCACCCTGGTGTAATGTCAAACACACACTGCGGTGATTATAATCCTCACCCTGGTGTAATATAAAACAAACACTGCGGTGATTATAATCCTCACCCAAATGTAATTTAAACACACTCTGCGGTGATTATAATCCCCACCCTGGTGTAATATAAAACACACTCTGCGGTGATTATAATCCTCACCCTGGTATAATGTCAAACACACACTGCGGTGATTATAATCCTCACCCAAATGTAATATAAAACACACTCTGCGGTGATTATAATCCTCACCCAAATGTAATATAAAACACACTCTGCGGTGATTATAATCCTCACGCTGTTGTAATATACAACCCACACTGCGGTGATTATAATCCTCACCTTGGTGTAACATCAAACACACACTGCGGTGACTATAATCCTCACCCTGGTGAAATGTAAAACTCCAACTCCAGTGATTATAATCCTCACCCTGGTGTAATATAAAACACACACTGCGGTGATTATAATCTTCACCCTGGTGTGATGTAAAACACACACTGCAGTGATTATAATCTTCACCCTGGTGTGATGTAAAACACACACTGCAGTGATTATAATCCTCACCTTGGTGTAAGGTAAAACACACACTGCAGTGATTATAATCCTCACCCTTGTGTAATTTAAAGCACACACTGCGGTGATTATAATCCTCACCCTTGTGTAATTTAAAGCACACACTGCGGTGATATAATCCTCACCCTGGTGTAATATAAAACACACTCTGGTGATTAGAATCCTCACCCTGGTGTAATGTAAAACACACACTGCGGTGATTATAATCCTCACCCTGGTGTAATATAAAACACACTCTGTGGTGATTATACTCCTCACCCTGGTGTAATATAAAACACACACTGCGGTGATTATAATCCTCACCCTGGTGTAATATAAAACACACACTGCGGTGATTATAATTCTCACCCTGGTGTAATATAAAACACACTCTGTGGTGATTATACTCCTCACCCTGGTGTAATATAAAACACACACTGCGGTGATTATAATCCTCACCCTGGTGTAATATAAAACACACACTGCGGTGATTATAATCGTCACTCTGGTGTAATATAAAACACACACTGCAGTGATTATAATCCTCACCCTGGTGTAATATAAAACACACACTGCGGTGATTATAATCCTCACGCTGTTGTATTATATAACACACACTTCGGTGATTATAATCCTCACCCTGGTGTAATATTTAACACACACTGCAGTGATTATAATCCTCACCCTCGTGAAATGTAAAACACACACTGCGGTGATTATAATCCTCACTCTGGTGTAATATAAAACACACACTGCGGTGATTATAATCCTCACCCTGGTGTAATATAAAACACACACTGCGGTGATTATAATACTCACCCTGGTGTAATATAAAACACACACTGCAGTGATTATAATCCTCAACCTGGTGTAATGTAAAACACACATTGCGGTGATTATAGTCCTCACCCTGGTGTAATGTAAAACACACACTGCAGTGATGAGAATCCTCACCCTGGTGTAATATTTAACACACTGCGGTGATTATAATCCTCACCCTCGTGAAAGGTTAAACACACACTGCGGAGATTATAATAGCCACCCTGGTGTAAAATAAAACACACACTGCAGTGATTATAATCCTCACCCTGGTGCATTGTAAAACAAACACTGAGGAGAGTATAATCCCCGCCCTGGTGTAATATAAAACACACACTGTGGTGATTATAATCCTCACCCTGGTGTAATATAAAACACACACTGCGGTGATTATAATCCTCACTCTGGTGGAAGGTAAAACACACACTGCGGTGATTATAATCCTCACCCTGGTGTAAGGTAAAACATACACTGCGGTGATTATAATCCTCACCCTGGTGTAAGGTAAAACACACACTGCGGTTATTATACTAATCACGCTGGTGTAATGTCAAACACACACTTCGGTGATTATAATCCTCACCCTGGTGTAATATATAACCAACACTGCCGTATTTATATTCCTCACGCTGATGTAATATACAACACACACTGCGGTGATTATAATCGTCACTCTGGTGAAATATAAAACACACTCTGCAGTGAATATCATCCTCACCCTTGTGTAATATAAAACACACTGCAGTGATTATAATCCTCACTCTGGTGTAATATAAAACACACTCTACGGTGAATATCATCCTCACCCTGGTGTAACATAAAACACACACTGCGGTGATTATAATCCCCACCCTGGTGTAATATAAAACACGCACTGCGGTGATTATAATCCTCACGCTGGTGTAATGTCAAACACACACTGCGGTGATTATAATCCTCACCCTGGTGTAATATAAAACACACACTGCGGTGATTATAATCCCCACCCTGGTGTAATGTAAAACACACACTGCGGTGATTATAATCCCCACCCTGGTGTAATGTAAAACACACACTGCGGTAATTATAATCCTCACCCTGGTGTAATGTAAAACACACACTGCGGTGATTATAATCCCCACCCTGGTGTAATGTAAAACACACACTGCGGTGATTATAATCCCCACCCAGGTGTAATGTAAAACACACACTGCGGTGATTATAATCCCCACCCTGGTGTAATGTAAAACACACACTGCGGTGATTATAATCCCCACCCTGGTGTAATGTAAAACACACACTTTGGTAATTATAATCCTCACCCTGGTGTAATGTAAAACACACACTGCGGTAATTATAATGCTCACTCTGTTGTAATGTAAACACACACTGCGGTGATTATAATCCTCACCCTGGTGAAATGTAAAACACACATTGCAGTGATTATAATCCTCACCCAGGTGTAATATAAAACACACACTGCGGTGAATATAATCCTCACCCTGGTGTAATATAAAACACACACTGCGGTGATTGTAATCCTCACTCTGATGTAATATAAAACACACTCTGCGGTGCTTTTAATCCTCACGCTGTTGTAATATAAAACACAGACTGCGGTGATTATAATCCTCGCTCTGGTGTAATATAAAACACACTCTGCGGTGAATATAATCCTCACCCTGGTGTAATGTAAAGCACACACTGTGGTGATTATAGTCCTCACCCTGGTGTAATAATTCTCGCCCTCTTGTATTATAAAACACACACTGCAGTGGTTATAACCCTCCTCCTGGTGTAATATAAAACACACACTGCGGTAATTATAAAACTCACCCTGGTATAATATAAAACACACACTGCGGTGATTATAATCCTCACCCTGGTGTAATGTAAAACACACACTGCGGTAATTATAATCCTCACCCTGGTGTAAAACACACACTGCGGTAATTATAATCCTCACCCTGGTGTAATGTACACACACACTGCGGTGATTATAATCCCCACCCTGGTGTAATATAAAACACACACTGCGGTGATTATAATCCTCACCCTAGTGTAATGTAAACACACACTGCGGTGATTATAATCCCCACCCTGGTGTAATATAAAACACACACTGCGGTGATTATAATCCTTACTCTGGTGTAATGTAAAACACACACTGCGGTGATTATAATCCTCATCCTGGTGTAATGTAAAACACACACTGCAGTGATTATAATCCTCACCCTGGTGTTTTCTAAAACACACACTGTGGTGATTATAATTCTCACCCTCTTGAATTATAAAATAAACATTGCGGTGATTATAATCCTCACCCTGGTATAATGTAAAACACACACTGTGGTGATTATAATCCTCACCCTGGTGTAATATAAAACACACACTGCGGTGATTATAATCTTCACCCTGGTGTAATATAAAACACACACTGCGGTGATTATAATCCTCACCCTGGTATCATATAAAACACACACTGCGGTGATTATAATCCTCACCCTGGTGTAATATATTACACACACTGCGGTGATTATAATTCTCCCCTCTTGTAACATAAAACACACACTGCGAAGGTTATAATCCTCCCCCTGGTGTAATATAAAACACACACTGCGGTAATTATAATCCTCACCCTGGTGTAATATAAAACACACACTGAGGTGATTATAGTCCTCACCCTGGTGTAATATAAAGCACACACTGCGGTGATTATAATCCTCACCCTGGTGTAATCTAAAACACACACTGCAGTGATTATAATCCTCACCCTGGTGGAATCTAAAACACACACTGCAGTGATTATAATCCTCACCCTGGTGTAATCTAAAACACACACTGCGTTGGATTATAATCCTCACCCTGGTGTAATATAAAACACACACTGCGGTGATTATAATACTCACACTGGTGTAATATAAATCACACACAGCGGTGATTATAATACTCACCCTGGTGTAATATAAAACACACACTGCGGTGATTATAATCCCCACCCTGGTGGAATATAAAACACACACTGCGGTGATTATAATCCTCACCCTGGTGTAATATAAAACACCCACTGCGGTGAGTATAATTCTCCCCTCTTGTAACATAAAACACACACTGCGAAGGTTATAATCCTACCCCTGGTGTAATATAAAACACACACTGCGGTAATTATAATCCTCACCCTGGTGTAATATAAAACACACACTGAGGTGATTATAGTCCTCACCCTGGTGTAATATAAAGCACACACTGCAGTGATTATAATCCTCACCCTGGTGTAATCTAAAACACACACTGCAGTAATTATAATCCTCACCCTGGTGGAATCTAAAACACACACTGCAGTGATTATAATCCTCACCCTGGTGTAATCTAGAACACACACTGCGTTGGATTATAATCTTCACCCTGGTGTAATATAAAACACACACTGCGGTGATTATAATCCTCATCCTGGTGTAATGTAAAACACACACTGCAGTGATTATAATCCTCACCCTGGTGTAATGTAAAACACACACTGCGGTGATTATAATCCTCACCCTGGTGTCATATGAAACACACACTGCGGTGATTCTTGACCTCACCCTGGTGTAATATAAAACACACACTGCGGTGATTATAATCCTCACCCTGGTGTAATGTAAAACACACACTGCAGTAATTATAATCCTCACCCTGGTGTAATGTAAATCACACACTTGGGTGATTATAGTCCTCACCCTAGTGAAATATAAAACACACACTGCGGTGATTATAATCCTCACCCTTGTGTAATTTAAAACACACTGCAGTGATTATAATCCTCACCCTGCTGTAATATAAAACACACTCTGCGGTGAATGTCGTCCTCACCCTGGTGAAATATAAAACACACACTACGGTGATTATAATCCTCACCCTGGTGTAATTTGAAACACACACTGTGGTGATTATAATCCTCACTCTGGTGTAATGTAAAACACACTCTGCTGTGCTTATCATCCTCACGCTGTTGTAATATAAAACACACACTGCGGTGATAATAATCTTCACTCTGGTGTAAAATAAAACACACACAGCGGTGATTATAATCCTCACCCTAGTGTAATGTAAACACACACTGCGGTGATTATAATCCTCACCAAGGTGTAATATAAAACACACACTGTGGTGATTATAATCCTCACTCTGGTGTAATGTAAAACACGCACTGCGGTGATTATAATCCTCACTCTGGTGTAATGTAAAACACACACTGCGGTGATTATAATACTTACCCTGGTGTAATATAAAACACCCACTTCGGATATTGTAATCCTCACCCTGGTGTTTTCTAAAACACACACTGCGGTGATTATATTTCTCACCCTCTTGTATTATAAAACACACACTGCGGTGGTTATAATCCTCCCCCTGGTGTAATATAAAACACACACTGCTGTGATTATAATCCTCACTCTGGTGTAATATAAAGCACACTCTGCGGTGAATATAATCCTCACCCTGGTGTAATATAAATCACACACTGCGGTGATTGTAATCCTCACCCTGGTGTAATATATAACACACACTGCGGTGATTATAATTCTCACCCTCTTGTATTATAAAACACACACTGCAGTGGTTATAATCCTCCTCCTGGTGTAATATAAAACACACACTGCGGTGATTATAGTCCTCACCCTGGTGTAATAATTCTCGCCCTCTTGTATTATAAAACACACACTGCAGTGGTTATAACCCTCCTCCTGGTGTAATATAAAACACACACTGCGGTAATTATAAAACTCACCCTGGTATAATATAAAACACACACTGCGGTGATTATAATCCTCACCCTGGTGTAATGTAAAACACACACTGCGGTAATTATAATCCTCACCCTGGTGTAAAACACACACTGCGGTAATTATAATCCTCACCCTGGTGTAATGTACACACACACTGCGGTGATTATAATCCCCACCCTGGTGTAATATAAAACACACACTGCGGTGATTATAATCCTCACCCTAGTGTAATGTAAACACACACTGCGGTGATTATAATCCCCACCCTGGTGTAATATAAAACACACACTGCGGTGATTATAATCCTCACTCTGGTGTAATGTAAAACACGCACTGCGGTGATTATAATCCTCATCCTGGTGTAATGTAAAACACACACTGCAGTGATTATAATCCTCACCCTGGTGTTTTCTAAAACACACACTGCGGTGATTATAATCCTCATCCTGGTGTAATGTAAAACACACTCTGCGGTGAATATAATCCTCACCCTGGTGTAATATAAAACACACACTGCGGTGATTGTAATCCTCACCCTGGTGTAATATATAACACACACTTCGGTGATTATAATTCTCACCCTCTTGTATTATGAAACACACACTGCAGTGGTTATAATCCTCCTCCTGGTGTAATATAAAACACACACTGCGGTGATTATAATCCTCACTCAGGTGTAATATAAAGCACACTCTGCGGTGAATATAATCCTCACCCTGGTGTAATATAAAACACACACTGCGGTGATTATAATCCTCACCCTGGTGTAATATATAACACACACTGCGGTGATAATAATTCTCACCCTCTTGTATTATAAAACACACACTGCAGTGGTTATAATCCTCCTCCTGGTGTAATATAAAACACACACTGCGGTAATTAGAATACTCACCCTGGTATAATATAAAACACACACTGCCGTGATTATAATCCTCTCCCTGGTGTAATATAAAACACACTCTGTGGTGAATATAATCCTCACCCTGTTGTAATATAAAACACACTCTGCGGCGATTATAATCCTCACCCTGGTGTAATATATAACACACACTGTGGTGATTATAATTCTCACCCTCTTGAATTATAAAATAAACATTGCGGTGATTATAATCCTCACCCTGGTATAATGTAAAACACACACTGTGGTGATTATAATCCTCACCCTGGTGTAATATAAAACACACACTGCGGTGATTATAATCCTCACCCTGGTGTAATATAAAACACACACTGCGGTGATTATAATCCTCACCCTGGTATCATATAAAACACACACTGCGGTGATTATAATCCTCACCCTGGTGAAAAATATTACACACACTGCGGTGATTATAATCCTCACCCTGGTGAAAAATATTACACACACTGCGGTGATTATAATTCTCACCCTCTTGAATTATAAAATAAACATTGCGGTGATTATAATCCTCACCCTGGTATAATGTAAAACACACACTGCGAAGGTTATAATCCTCCCCCTGGTGTAATATAAAACACACACTGCGGTAATTATAATCCTCACCCTGGTGTAATATAAAACACACACTGAGGTGATTATAGTCCTCACCCTGGTGTAATATAAAGCACACACTGCAGTGATTATAATCCTCACCCTGGTGTAATCTAAAACACACACTGCAGTGATTATAATCCTCACCCTGGTGGAATCTAAAACACACACTGCAGTGATTATAATCCTCACCCTGGTGGAATCTAAAACACACACTGCGTTGGATTATAATCCTCACCCTGGTGTAATATAAAACACACACTGCGGTGATTATAATACTCACACTGGTGTAATATAAAACACACACAGCGGTGATTATAATACTCACCCTGGTGTAATATAAAACACACACTGCGGTGATTATAATCCCCACCCTGGTGGAATATAAAACACACACTGCGGTGATTATAATCCTCACCCTGGTGTAATATAAAACACCCACTGCGGTGATTATAATTCTCCCCTCTTGTAACATAAAACACACACTGCGAAGGTTATAATCCTACCCCTGGTGTAATATAAAACACACACTGCGGTAATTATAATCCTCACCCTGGTGTAATATAAAACACACACTGCGGTGATTATAATCCTCACCCTGGTGTCATATAAAACACACACTGCGGTGATTCTTGACCTCACCCTGGTGTAATATAAAACACACACTGCGGTGATTATAATCCTCACCCTGGTGTAATGTAAAACACACACTGCAGTAATTATAATCCTCACCCTGGTGTAATGTAAATCACACACTTGGGTGATTATAGTCCTCACCCTAGTGAAATATAAAACACACACTGCGGTGATTATAATCCTCACCCTTGTGTAATTTAAAACACACTGCAGTGATTATAATCCTCACCCTGCTGTAATATAAAACACACTCTGCGGTGAATGTCGTCCTCACCCTGGTGAAATATAAAACACACACTACGGTGATTATAATCCTCACCCTGGTGTAATTTGAAACACACACTGTGGTGATTATAATCATCACTCTGGTGTAATATAAAACACACTCTGCTGTGCTTATCATCCTCACGCTGTTGTAATATAAAACACACACTGCGGTGATAATAATCTTCACTCTGGTGTAAAATAAAACACACACAGCGGTGATTATAATCCTCACCCTAGTGTAATGTAAACACACACTGCGGTGATTATAATCCCCACCCTGGTGTAATATAAAACACACACTGCGGTGATTATAATCCTCACCAAGGTGTAATATAAAACACACACTGTGGTGATTATAATCCTCACTCTGGTGTAATGTAAAACACACACTGCTGTGATTATAATCCTCACTCTGGTGTAATGTAAAACACACACTGCGGTCATTATAATACTTACCCTGGTGTAATATAAAACACCCACTTCGGATATTGTAATCCTCACCCTGGTGTTTTCTAAAACACACACTGCGGTGATTATATTTCTCACCCTCTTGTATTATAAAACACACACTGCGGTGGTTATAATCCTCCCCCTGGTGTAATATAAAACACACACTGCTGTGATTATAATCCTCACTCTGGTGTAATATAAAGCACACTCTGCGGTGAATATAATCCTCACCCTGGTGTAATATAAAACACACACTGCGGTGATTGTAATCCTCACCCTGGTGTAATATATAACACACACTGCGGTGATTATAATTCTCACCCTCTTGTATTATAAAACACACACTGCAGTGGTTATAATCCTCCTCCTGGTGTAATATAAAACACACACTGCAGTAATTATAATCCTCACTCAGGTGTAATATAAAGCACACTCTGTGGTGAATATAATCCTCACCCTGGTGTAATATAAAACACACACTGCGGTGATTATAATCCTCACCCTGGTGTAATATATAACACTCACTGCGGTGATTATAATTCTCACCCTCTTGTATTATAAAACACACACTGCAGTGGTTATAATCCTCCTCCTGGTGTAATATAAAACACACACTGCGGTAATTAGAATACTCACCCTGGTATAATATAAAACACACACTGCCGTGATGATAATCCTCTCCCTGGTGTAATATAAAACACACTCTGTGGTGAATATAATCCTCACCCTGTTGTAATATAAAACACACTCTGCGGCGATTATAATCCTCACCCTGGTGTAATATATAACACACACTGTGGTGATTATAATTCTCACCCTCTTGAATTATAAAATAAACATTGCGGTGATTATAATCCTCACCCTGGTATAATGTAAAACACACACTGTGGTGATTATAATCCTCACCCTGGTGTAATATAAAACACACACTGCGGTGATTATAATCCTCACCCTGGTGTAATATAAAACACACACTGCGGTGATTATAATCCTCACCCTGGTATCATATAAAACACACACTGCGGTGATTATAATCCTCACCCTGGTGTAATATATTACACACACTGCGGTGATTATAATTATCCCCTCTTGTAACATAAAACACACACTGCGAAGGTTATAATCCTCCCCCTGGTGTAATATAAAACACACACTGCAGTAATTATAATCCTCACCCTGGTGTAATATAAAACACACACTGAGGTGATTATAATCCTCACCCGCGTGTAATGTAAAACACACACTTCGTTGATTATAGTCCTCACCCTGGTGTAATATAAAGCACACACTGCGGTGATTATAATCCTCACCCTGGTGTAATCTAAAACACACACTGCAGTGATTATAATCCTCACCCTGGTGGAATCTAAAACACACACTGCAGTGATTATAATCCTCACCCTGGTGTAATCTAAAACACACACTGCGTTGGATTATAATCCTCACCCTGGTGTAATATAAAACACACACTGCGGTGATTATAATACTCACACTGGTGTAATATAAAACACACACAGCGGTGATTATAATACTCACCCTGGTGTAATATAAAACACACACTGCGGTGATTATAATCCCCACCCTGGTGGAATATAAAACACACACTGCGGTGATTATAATCCTCACACTGGTGTAATATAAAACACCCACTGCGGTGATTATAGACCTCACCCTGGTGTAATATAAAACACACACTGCGGTGATTATAATCCTCATCCTGGTGTAATGTAAAACACACACTGCAGTGATTATAATCCTCACCCTGGTGTAATGTAAAACACACACTGCGGTGATTATAATCCTCACCCTGGTGTCATATAAAACACACACTGCGGTGATTCTTAGCCTCACCCTGGTGTAATCTAAAACACACACTGCGGTGATTATAATCCTCACCCTGGTGTAATGTAAAACACACACTGCAGTGATTATAATCCTCACCCTGGTGTAATGTAAATCACACACTTGGGTGATTATAGTCCTCACCCTAGTGAAATATAAAACACACACTGCGGTGATTATAATCCTCACCCATGTGTAATTTAAAACACACTGCAGTGATTATAATCCTCACCCTGCTGTAATATAAAACACACTCTGCGGTGAATGTCGTCCTCACCCTGGTGAAATATAAAACACACACTACGGTGATTATAATCCTCACCCTGGTGTAATTTGAAACACACACTGTGGTGATTATAATCCTCACTCTGGTGTAACATAAAACACACTCTGCTGTGCTTATAATCCTCACGCTGTTGTAATATAAAACACACACTGCGGTGATAATAATCTTCACTCTGGTGTAATATAAAACACACACTGCGGTGATTATAATCCTCACCCTAGTGTAATGTAAACACACACGGCGGTGATTATAATCCCCACCCTGGTGTAATATAAAGCACACACTGCGGTGATTATAATCCTCACCCAGGTGTAATATAAAACACACACTGCGTTGGATTATAATCCTCACCCTGGTGTAATATAAAACACACACTGCGGTGATTATAATCCTCATCCTGGTGTAATGTAAAACACACACTGCAGTGATTATAATCCTCACCCTGGTGTAATGTAAAACACACACTGCGGTGATTATAATCCTCACCCTGGTGTCATATAAAACACACACTGCGGTGATTTTCATCCTCACTCAGGTGTAATATAAAGCACACTCTGCGGTGAATATAATCCTCACCCTGGTGTAATATAAAACACACACTGCGGTGATTATAATCCTCACCCTGGTGTAATATATAACACACACTGCGGTGATTATAATTCTCACCCTCTTGTATTATAAAACACACACTGCAGTGGATATAATCCTCCTCCTGGTGTAATATAAAACACACACTGCGGTAATTATAATACTCACCCTGGTGTAATATAAAACACACTCTGTGGTGAATATAATCCTCACCCTGTTGTAATATAAAACACACTCTGCGGCGATTATAATCCTCACCCTGGTGTAATATATAACACACACTGTGGTGATTATAATTCTCACCCTCTTGAATTATAAAATAAACATTGCGGTGATTATAATCCTCACCCTGGTATAATGTAAAACACACACTGTGGTGATTATAATCCTCACCCTGGTGTAATATAAAACACACACTGCGGTGATTATAATCCTCACCCTGGTGTAATATAAAACACACACTGCGGTGATTATAATCCTCACCCTGGTATCATATAAAACACACACTGCGGTGATTATAATCCTCACCCTGGTGTAATATATTACACACACTGCGGTGATTATAATTCTCCCCTCTTGTAACATAAAACACACACTGCGAAGGTTATAATCCTCCCCCTGGTGTAATATAAAACACACACTTCGGTAATTATAATCCTCACCCTGGTGTAATATAAAACACACACTGAGGTGATTATAGTCCTCACCCTGGTGTAATAGAAAGCACACACTGCGGTGATTATAATCCTCACCCTGGTGTAATCTAAAACACACACTGCAGTGATTATAATCCTCACCCTGGTGGAATCTAAAACACACACTGCAGTGATTATAATCCTCACCCTGGTGGAATCTAAAACACACACTGCGTTGGATTATAATCCTCACCCTGGTGTAATATAAAACACACACTGCGGTGATTATAATACTCACACTGGTGTAATATAAAACACACACAGCGGTGATTATAATACTCACCCTGGTGTAATATAAAACACACACTGCGGTGATTATAATCCCCACCCTGGTGGAATATAAAACACACACTGCGGTGATTATAATCCTCACCCTGGTGTAATATAAAACACCCACTGCGGTGATTATAATTCTCCCCTCTTGTAACATAAAACACACACTGCGAAGGTTATAATCCTACCCCTGGTGTAATATAAAACACACACTGCGGTAATTATAATCCTCACCCTGGTGTAATATAAAACACACACTGCGGTGATTATAATCCTCACCCTGGTGTCATATAAAACACACACTGCGGTGATTCTTGACCTCACCCTGGTGTAATATAAAACACACACTGCGGTGATTATAATCCTCACCCTGGTGTAATGTAAAACACACACTGCAGTAATTATAATCCTCACCCTGGTGTAATGTAAATCACACACTTGGGTGATTATAGTCCTCACCCTAGTGAAATATAAAACACACACTGCGGTGATTATAATCCTCACCCTTGTGTAATTTAAAACACACTGCAGTGATTATAATCCTCACCCTGCTGTAATATAAAACACACTCTGCGGTGAATGTCGTCCTCACCCTGGTGAAATATAAAACACACACTACGGTGATTATAATCCTCACCCTGGTGTAATTTGAAACACACACTGTGGTGATTATAATCATCACTCTGGTGTAATATAAAACACACTCTGCTGTGCTTATCATCCTCACGCTGTTGTAATATAAAACACACACTGCGGTGATAATAATCTTCACTCTGGTGTAAAATAAAACACACACAGCGGTGATTATAATCCTCACCCTAGTGTAATGTAAACACACACTGCGGTGATTATAATCCCCACCCTGGTGTAATATAAAACACACACTGCGGTGATTATAATCCTCACCAAGGTGTAATATAAAACACACACTGTGGTGATTATAATCCTCACTCTGGTGTAATGTAAAACACACACTGCTGTGATTATAATCCTCACTCTGGTGTAATGTAAAACACACACTGCGGTGATTATAATACTTACCCTGGTGTAATATAAAACACCCACTTCGGATATTGTAATCCTCACCCTGGTGTTTTCTAAAACACACACTGCGGTGATTATATTTCTCACCCTCTTGTATTATAAAACACACACTGCGGTGGTTATAATCCTCCCCCTGGTGTAATATAAAACACACACTGCTGTGATTATAATCCTCACTCTGGTGTAATATAAAGCACACTCTGCGGTGAATATAATCCTCACCCTGGTGTAATATAAAACACACACTGCGGTGATTGTAATCCTCACCCTGGTGTAATATATAACACACACTGCGGTGATTATAATTCTCACCCTCTTGTATTATAAAACACACACTGCAGTGGTTATAATCCTCCTCCTGGTGTAATATAAAACACACACTGCAGTAATTATAATCCTCACTCAGGTGTAATATAAAGCACACTCTGTGGTGAATATAATCCTCACCCTGGTGTAATATAAAACACACACTGCGGTGATTATAATCCTCACCCTGGTGTAATATATAACACTCACTGCGGTGATTATAATTCTCACCCTCTTGTATTATAAAACACACACTGCAGTGGTTATAATCCTCCTCCTGGTGTAATATAAAACACACACTGCGGTAATTAGAATACTCACCCTGGTATAATATAAAACACACACTGCCGTGATGATAATCCTCTCCCTGGTGTAATATAAAACACACTCTGTGGTGAATATAATCCTCACCCTGTTGTAATATAAAACACACTCTGCGGCGATTATAATCCTCACCCTGGTGTAATATATAACACACACTGTGGTGATTATAATTCTCACCCTCTTGAATTATAAAATAAACATTGCGGTGATTATAATCCTCACCCTGGTATAATGTAAAACACACACTGTGGTGATTATAATCCTCACCCTGGTGTAATATAAAACACACACTGCGGTGATTATAATCCTCACCCTGGTGTAATATAAAACACACACTGCGGTGATTATAATCCTCACCCTGGTATCATATAAAACACACACTGCGGTGATTATAATCCTCACCCTGGTGTAATATATTACACACACTGCGGTGATTATAATTATCCCCTCTTGTAACATAAAACACACACTGCGAAGGTTATAATCCTCCCCCTGGTGTAATATAAAACACACACTGCAGTAATTATAATCCTCACCCTGGTGTAATATAAAACACACACTGAGGTGATTATAATCCTCACCCGCGTGTAATGTAAAACACACACTTCGTTGATTATAGTCCTCACCCTGGTGTAATATAAAGCACACACTGCGGTGATTATAATCCTCACCCTGGTGTAATCTAAAACACACACTGCAGTGATTATAATCCTCACCCTGGTGGAATCTAAAACACACACTGCAGTGATTATAATCCTCACCCTGGTGTAATCTAAAACACACACTGCGTTGGATTATAATCCTCACCCTGGTGTAATATAAAACACACACTGCGGTGATTATAATACTCACACTGGTGTAATATAAAACACACACAGCGGTGATTATAATACTCACCCTGGTGTAATATAAAACACACACTGCGGTGATTATAATCCCCACCCTGGTGGAATATAAAACACACACTGCGGTGATTATAATCCTCACACTGGTGTAATATAAAACACCCACTGCGGTGATTATAGACCTCACCCTGGTGTAATATAAAACACACACTGCGGTGATTATAATCCTCATCCTGGTGTAATGTAAAACACACACTGCAGTGATTATAATCCTCACCCTGGTGTAATGTAAAACACACACTGCGGTGATTATAATCCTCACCCTGGTGTCATATAAAACACACACTGCGGTGATTCTTAGCCTCACCCTGGTGTAATCTAAAACACACACTGCGGTGATTATAATCCTCACCCTGGTGTAATGTAAAACACACACTGCAGTGATTATAATCCTCACCCTGGTGTAATGTAAATCACACACTTGGGTGATTATAGTCCTCACCCTAGTGAAATATAAAACACACACTGCGGTGATTATAATCCTCACCCATGTGTAATTTAAAACACACTGCAGTGATTATAATCCTCACCCTGCTGTAATATAAAACACACTCTGCGGTGAATGTCGTCCTCACCCTGGTGAAATATAAAACACACACTACGGTGATTATAATCCTCACCCTGGTGTAATTTGAAACACACACTGTGGTGATTATAATCCTCACTCTGGTGTAACATAAAACACACTCTGCTGTGCTTATAATCCTCACGCTGTTGTAATATAAAACACACACTGCGGTGATAATAATCTTCACTCTGGTGTAATATAAAACACACACTGCGGTGATTATAATCCTCACCCTAGTGTAATGTAAACACACACGGCGGTGATTATAATCCCCACCCTGGTGTAATATAAAACACACACTGCGGTGATTATAATCCTCACCCAGGTGTAATATAAAACACACACTGTGGTGATTATAATCCTCACTCTGGTGTAATGTAAAACACACACTGCGGTGATTATAATCCTCACTCTGGTGTAATGTAAAACACACACTGCGGTGATTATAATACTTCCCCTGGTGTAATATAAAACACCCACTTCGGATATTGTAATCCTCACCCTGGTGTTTTCTAAAACACACACTGCGGTGATTATAATTCTCACCCTCTTGTATTATAAAACACACACTGCGGTGGTTATAATCCTCCCCCGGTGTAATATAAAACACACACTGCTGTGAGTGTAATCCTCACTCTGGTGTAATATAAAGCACACTCTGCGGTGAATATAATCCTCACCCTGGTGTAATATAAAACACACACTGCGGTGATTGTCATCCTCACCCTGGTGTAATATATAACACACACTTCGGTGATTATAATTCTCACCCTCTTGTATTATAAAACACACACTGCAGTGGTTATAATCCTCCTCCTGGTGTAATATAAAACACACACTGCGGTGATTATAATCCCCACCCTGGTGGAATATAAAACACACACTGCGGTGATTATAATCCTCACCCTGGTGTAATATAAAACACCCACTGCGGTGATTATAATTCTCCCCTCTTGTAACATAAAACACACACTGCGAAGGTTATAATCCTCCCCCTGGTGTAATATAAAACACACACTGCGGTAATTATAATCCCCACCCTGGTGTAATATAAAGCACACACTGCGGTGATTGTAATCCTCACCCTGGTGTAATCTAAAACACACACTGCAGTGATTATAATCCTCACCCTGGTGGAATCTAAAACACACACTGCAGTGATTATAATCCTCACCCTGGTGTAATCTAAAACACACACTGCGTTGGATTATAATCCTCACCCTGGTGTAATATAAAACACACACTGCGGTGATTATAATCCTCATCCTGGTGTAATGTAAAACACACACTGCAGTGATTATAATCCTCACCCTGGTGTAATGTAAAACACACACTGCGGTGATTATAATCCTCACCCTGGTGTCATATAAAACACCCACTGCGGTGATTCTTGACCTCACCCTGGTGTAATATAAAACACACACTGCGGTGATTTTCATCCTCACTCAGGTGTAATATAAAGCACACTCTGCGGTGAATATAATCCTCACCCTGGTGTAATATAAAACACACACTGCGGTGATTATAATCCTCACCCTGGTGTAATATATAACACACACTGTGGTGATTATAATCCTCACTCTGGTGTAACATAAAACACACTCTGCTGTGCTTATAATCCTCACGCTGTTGTAATATAAAACACACACTGCGGTGATAATAATCTTCACTCTGGTGTAATATAAAACACACACTGCGGTGATTATAATCCTCACCCTAGTGTAATGTAAACACACACGGCGGTGATTATAATCCCCACCCTGGTGTAATATAAAACACACACTGCGGTGATTATAATCCTCACCCAGGTGTAATATAAAACACACACTGTGGTGATTATAATCCTCACTCTGGTGTAATGTAAAACACACACTGCGGTGATTATAATCCTCACTCTGGTGTAATGTAAAACACACACTGCGGTGATTATAATACTTCCCCTGGTGTAATATAAAACACCCACTTCGGATATTGTAATCCTCACCCTGGTGTTTTCTAAAACACACACTGCGGTGATTATAATTCTCACCCTCTTGTATTATAAAACACACACTGCGGTGGTTATAATCCTCCCCCGGTGTAATATAAAACACACACTGCTGTGAGTGTAATCCTCACTCTGGTGTAATATAAAGCACACTCTGCGGTGAATATAATCCTCACCCTGGTGTAATATAAAACACACACTGCGGTGATTGTCATCCTCACCCTGGTGTAATATATAACACACACTTCGGTGATTATAATTCTCACCCTCTTGTATTATAAAACACACACTGCAGTGGTTATAATCCTCCTCCTGGTGTAATATAAAACACACACTGCGGTGATTATAATCCCCACCCTGGTGGAATATAAAACACACACTGCGGTGATTATAATCCTCACCCTGGTGTAATATAAAACACCCACTGCGGTGATTATAATTCTCCCCTCTTGTAACATAAAACACACACTGCGAAGGTTATAATCCTCCCCCTGGTGTAATATAAAACACACACTGCGGTAATTATAATCCCCACCCTGGTGTAATATAAAGCACACACTGCGGTGATTGTAATCCTCACCCTGGTGTAATCTAAAACACACACTGCAGTGATTATAATCCTCACCCTGGTGGAATCTAAAACACACACTGCAGTGATTATAATCCTCACCCTGGTGTAATCTAAAACACACACTGCGTTGGATTATAATCCTCACCCTGGTGTAATATAAAACACACACTGCGGTGATTATAATCCTCATCCTGGTGTAATGTAAAACACACACTGCAGTGATTATAATCCTCACCCTGGTGTAATGTAAAACACACACTGCGGTGATTATAATCCTCACCCTGGTGTCATATAAAACACCCACTGCGGTGATTCTTGACCTCACCCTGGTGTAATATAAAACACACACTGCGGTGATTTTCATCCTCACTCAGGTGTAATATAAAGCACACTCTGCGGTGAATATAATCCTCACCCTGGTGTAATATAAAACACACACTGCGGTGATTATAATCCTCACCCTGGTGTAATATATAACACACACTGCGGTGATTATAATTCTCACCCTCTTGTATTATAAAATACACACTGCAGTGGATATAATCCTCCTCCTGGTGTAATATAAAACACACACTGCGGTAATTATAATACTCACCCTGGTATAATATAAAACACACACTGCCGTGATTATAATCCTCTCCCTGGTGTAATATAAAACACACTCTGTGGTGAATATAATCCTCACCCTGTTGTAATATAAAACACACTCTGCGGCGATTATAATCCTCACCCTGGTGTAATATATAACACACACTGTGGTGATTATAATTCTCACCCTCTTGAATTATAAAATAAACATTGCGGTGATTATAATCCTCACCCTGGTATAATGTAAAACACACACTGTGGTGATTATAATCCTCACCCTGGTGTAATATAAAACACACACTGCGGTGATTATAATCCTCACCCTGGTGTAATATATAACACACACTGCGGTGATTATAATTCTCACCCTCTTGTATTATAAAACACACACTGCAGTGGATATAATCCTCCTCCTGGTGTAATATAAAACACACACTGCGGTAATTATAATACTCACCCTGGTATAATATAAAACACACACTGCCGTGATTATAATCCTCTCCCTGGTGTAATATAAAACACACTCTGTGGTGAATATAATCCTCACCCTGTTGTAATATAAAACACACTCTGCGGCGATTATAATCCTCACCCTGGTGTAATATATAACACACACTGTGGTGATTATAATTCTCACCCTCTTGAATTATAAAATAAACATTGCGGTGATTATAATCCTCACCCTGGTATAATGTAAAACACACACTGTGGTGATTATAATCCTCACCCTGGTGTAATATAAAACACACACTGCGGTGATTATAATCCTCACCCTGGTGTAATATAAAACACACACTGCGGTGATTATAATCCTCACCCTGGTATCATATAAAACACACACTGCGGTGATTATAATCCTCACCCTGGTGTAATATATTACACACACTGCGGCGATTATAATTCTCCCCTCTTGTAACATAAAACACACACTGCGAAGGTTATAATCCTCCCCCTGGTGTAATATAAAACACACACTGCGGTAATTATAATCCTCACCCTGGTGTAATATAAAACACACACTGAGGTGATTATAGTCCTCACCCTGGTGTAATATAAAGCACACACTACGGTGATTATAATCCTCACCCTGGTGTAATCTAAAACACACACTGCAGTGATTATAATCCTCACCCTGGTGGAATCTAAAACACACACTGCAGTGATTATAATCCTCACCCTGGTGGAATCTAAAACACACACTGCGTTGGATTATAATCCTCACCCTGGTGTAATATAAAACACACACTGCGGTGATTATAATACTCACACTGGTGTAATATAAAACACACACAGCGGTGATTATAATACTCACCCTGGTGTAATATAAAACACACACTGCGGTGATTATAATCCCCACCCTGGTGGAATATAAAACACACACTGCGGTGATTATAATCCTCACCCTGGTGTAATATAAAACACCCACTGCGGTGATTATAAATCTCCCCTCTTGTAACATAAAACACACACTGCGAAGGTTATAATCCTACCCCTGGTGTAATATAAAACACACACTGCGGTAATTATAATCCTCACCCTGGTGTAATATAAAACACACACTGCGGTGATTATAATCCTCACCCTGGTGTCATATAAAACACACACTGCGGTGATTCTTGACCTCACCCTGGTGTAATATAAAACACACACTGCGGTGATTATAATCCTCACCCTGGTGTAATGTAAAACACACACTGCAGTAATGAAAATCCTCACCCTGGTGTAATGTAAATCACACACTTGGGTGATTATAGTCCTCACCCTAGTGAAATATAAAACACACACTGCGGTGATTATAATCCTCACCCTTGTGTAATTTAAAACACACTGCAGTGATTATAATCCTCACCCTGCTGTAATATAAAACACACTCTGCGGTGAATGTCGTCCTCACCCTGGTGAAATATAAAACACACACTACGGTGATTATAATCCTCACCCTGGTGTAATTTGAAACACACACTGTGGTGATTATAATCATCACTCTGGTGTAATATAAAACACACTCTGCTGTGCTTATCATCCTCACGCTGTTGTAATATAAAACACACACTGCGGTGATAATAATCTTCACTCTGGTGTAAAATAAAACACACACAGCGGTGATTATAATCCTCACCCTAGTGTAATGTAAACACACACTGCGGTGATTATAATCCCCACCCTGGTGTAATATAAAACACACACTGCGGTGATTATAATCCTCACCAAGGTGTAATATAAAACACACACTGTGGTGATTATAATCCTCACTCTGGTGTAATGTAAAACACACACTGCGGTGATTATAATCCTCACTCTGGTGTAATGTAAAACACACACTGCGGTGATTATAATACTTACCCTGGTGTAATATAAAACACCCACTTCGGTTATTGTAATCCTCACCCTGGTGTTTTCTAAAACACACACTGCGGTGATTATATTTCTCACCCTCTTGTATTATAAAACACACACTGCGGTGGTTATAATCCTCCCCCTGGTGTAATATAAAACACACACTGCTGTGATTATAATCCTCACTCTGGTGTAATATAAAGCACACTCTGCGGTGAATATAATCCTCACCCTGGTGTAATATATAACACACACTGCGGTGATTATAATTCTCACCCTCTTGTATTATAAAACACACACTGCAGTGGTTATAATCCTCCTCCTGGTGTAATATAAAACACACACTGCAGTAATTATAATCCTCACTCAGGTGTAATATAAAGCACACTCTGTGGTGAATATAATCCTCACCCTGGTGTAATATAAAACACACACTGCGGTGATTATAATCCTCACCCTGGTGTAATATATAACACTCACTGCGGTGATTATAATTCTCACCCTCTTGTATTATAAAACACACACTGCAGTGGTTATAATCCTCCTCCTGGTGTAATATAAAACACACACTGCGGTAATTAGAATACTCACCCTGGTATAATATAAAACACACACTGCCGTGATGATAATCCTCTCCCTGGTGTAATATAAAACACACTCTGTGGTGAATATAATCCTCACCCTGTTGTAATATAAAACACACTCTGCGGCGATTATAATCCTCACCCTGGTGTAATATATAACACACACTGTGGTGATTATAATTCTCACCCTCTTGAATTATAAAATAAACATTGCGGTGATTATAATCCTCACCCTGGTATAATGTAAAACACACACTGTGGTGATTATAATCCTCACCCTGGTGTAATATAAAACACACACTGCGGTGATTATAATCCTCACCCTGGTGTAATATAAAACACACACTGCGGTGATTATAATCCTCACCCTGGTATCATATAAAACACACACTGCGGTGATTATAATCCTCACCCTGGTGTAATATATTACACACACTGCGGTGATTATAATTATCCCCTCTTGTAACATAAAACACACACTGCGAAGGTTATAATCCTCCCCCTGGTGTAATATAAAACACACACTGCAGTAATTATAATCCTCACCCTGGTGTAATATAAAACACACACTGAGGTGATTATAATCCTCACCCGCGTGTAATGTAAAACACACACTTCGTTGATTATAGTCCTCACCCTGGTGTAATATAAAGCACACACTGCGGTGATTATAATCCTCACCCTGGTGTAATCTAAAACACACTGCAGTGATTATAATCCTCACCCTGGTGGAATCTAAAACACACACTGCAGTGATTATAATCCTCACCCTGGTGTAATCTAAAACACACACTGCGTTGGATTATAATCCTCACCCTGGTGTAATATAAAACACACACTGCGGTGATTATAATACTCACACTGGTGTAATATAAAACACACACAGCGGTGATTATAATACTCACCCTGGTGTAATATAAAACACACACTGCGGTGATTATAATCCCCACCCTGGTGGAATATAAAACACACACTGCGGTGATTATAATCCTCACACTGGTGTAATATAAAACACCCACTGCGGTGATTATAGACCTCACCCTGGTGTAATATAAAACACACTCTGCGGTGATTATAATCCTCATCCTGGTGTAATGTAAAACACACACTGCAGTGATTATAATCCTCACCCTGGTGTAATGTAAAACACACACTGCGGTGATTATAATCCTCACCCTGGTGTCATATAAAACACACACTGCGGTGATTCTTGACCTCACCCTGGTGTAATCTAAAACACACACTGCGGTGATTATAATCCTCACCCTGGTGTAATGTAAAACACACACTGCAGTGATTATAATCCTCACCCTGGTGTAATGTAAATCACACACTTGGGTGATTATAGTCCTCACCCTAGTGAAATATAAAACACACACTGCGGTGATTATAATCCTCACCCATGTGTAATTTAAAACACACTGCAGTGATTATAATCCTCACCCTGCTGTAATATAAAACACACTCTGCGGTGAATGTCGTCCTCACCCTGGTGAAATATAAAACACACACTACGGTGATTATAATCCTCACCCTGGTGTAATTTGAAACACACACTGTGGTGATTATAATCCTCACTCTGGTGTAACATAAAACACACTCTGCTGTGCTTATAATCCTCACGCTGTTGTAATATAAAACACACACTGCGGTGATAATAATCTTCACTCTGGTGTAATATAAAACACACACTGCGGTGATTATAATCCTCACCCTAGTGTAATGTAAACACACACGGCGGTGATTATAATCCCCACCCTGGTGTAATATAAAACACACACTGCGGTGATTATAATCCTCACCCAGGTGTAATATAAAACACACACTGTGGTGATTATAATCCTCACTCTGGTGTAAAGTAAAACACACACTGCGGTGATTATAATCCTCACTCTGGTGTAATGTAAAACACACACTGCGGTGATTATAATACTTCCCCTGGTGTAATATAAAACACCCACTTCGGATGTTGTAATCCTCACCCTGGTGTTTTCTAAAACACACACTGCGGTGATTATAATTCTCACCCTCTTGTATTATAAAACACACACTGCGGTGGTTATAATCCTCCCCCGGTGTAATATAAAACACACACTGCTGTGATTGTAATCCTCACTCTGGTGTAATATAAAGCACACTCTGCGGTGAATATAATCCTCACCCTGGTGTAATATAAAACACACACTGCGGTGATTGTCATCCTCACCCTGGTGTAATATATAACACACACTTCGGTGATTATAATTCTCACCCTCTTGTATTATAAAACACACACTGCAGTGGTTATAATCCTCCTCCTGGTGTAATATAAAACACACACTGCGGTGATTATAATCCCCACCCTGGTGGAATATAAAACACACACTGCGGTGATTATAATCCTCACCCTGGTGTAATATAAAACACCCACTGCGGTGATTATAATTCTCCCCTCTTGTAACATAAAACACACACTGCGAAGGTTATAATCCTCCCCCTGGTGTAATATAAAACACACACTGCGGTAATTATAATCCCCACCCTGGTGTAATATAAAGCACACACTGCGGTGATTGTAATCCTCACCCTGGTGTAATCTAAAACACACACTGCAGTGATTATAATCCTCACCCTGGTGGAATCTAAAACACACACTGCAGTGATTATAATCCTCACCCTGGTGTAATCTAAAACACACACTGCGTTGGATTATAATCCTCACCCTGGTGTAATATAAAACACACACTGCGGTGATTATAATCCTCACCCTGGTGTAATATAAAACACACACTGCGGTGATTATAATCCTCACCCTGGTGTCATATAAAACACACACTGCGGTGATTATAATCCTCACCCTGGTATCATATAAAACACACACTGCGGTGATTATAATCCTCACCCTGGTGTAATATATTACACACACTGCGGTGATTATAATTCTCCCCTCTTGTAACATAAAACACACACTGCGAAGGTTATAATCCTCCCCCTGGTGTAATATAAAACACACACTGCGGTAATTATAATCCTCACCCTGGTGTAATATAAAACACACACTGAGGTGATTATAGTCCTCACCCTGGTGTAATATAAAGCACACACTGCGGTGATTATAATCCTCACCCTGGTGTAATCTAAAACACACACTGCAGTGATTATAATCCTCACCCTGGTGGAATCTAAAACACACACTGCAGTGATTATAATCCTCACCCTGGTGTAATCTAAAACACACACTGCGTTGGATTATAATCCTCACCCTGGTGTAATATAAAACACACACTGCGGTGATTATAATACTCACACTGGTGTAATATAAAACACACACAGCGGTGATTATAATACTCACCCTGGTGTAATATAAAACACACACTGCGGTGATTATAATCCCCACCCTGGTGGAATATAAAACACACACTGCGGTGATTATAATCCTCACCCTGGTGTAATATAAAACACCCACTGCGGTGAGTATAATTCTCCCCTCTTGTAACATAAAACACACACTGCGAAGGTTATAATCCTACCCCTGGTGTAATATAAAACACACACTGCGGTAATTATAATCCTCACCCTGGTGTAATATAAAACACACACTGAGGTGATTATAGTCCTCACCCTGGTGTAATATAAAGCACACACTGCAGTGATTATAATCCTCACCCTGGTGTAATCTAAAACACACACTGCAGTAATTATAATCCTCACCCTGGTGGAATCTAAAACACACACTGCAGTGATTATAATCCTCACCCTGGTGTAATCTAAAACACACACTGCGTTGGATTATAATCCTCACCCTGGTGTAATATAAAACACACACTGCGGTGATTATAATCCTCATCCTGGTGTAATGTAAAACACACACTGCAGTGATTATAATCCTCACCCTGGTGTAATGTAAAACACACACTGCGGTGATTATAATCCTCACCCTGGTGTCATATAAAACACACACTGCGGTGATTCTTGACCTCACCCTGGTGTAATATAAAACACACACTGCGGTGATTATAATCCTCACCCTGGTGTAATGTAAAACACACACTGCAGTAATTATAATCCTCACCCTGGTGTAATGTAAATCACACACTTGGGTGATTATAGTCCTCACCCTAGTGAAATATAAAACACACACTGCGGTGATTATAATCCTCACCCTTGTGTAATTTAAAACACACTGCAGTGATTATAATCCTCACCCTGCTGTAATATAAAACACACTCTGCGGTGAATGTCGTCCTCACCCTGGTGAAATATAAAACACACACTACGGTGATTATAATCCTCACCCTGGTGTAATTTGAAACACACACTGTGGTGATTATAATCCTCACTCTGGTGTAATATAAAACACACTCTGCTGTGCTTATCATCCTCACGCTGTTGTAATATAAAACACACACTGCGGTGATAATAATCTTCACTCTGGTGTAAAATAAAACACACACAGCGGTGATTATAATCCTCACCCTAGTGTAATGTAAACACACACTGCGGTGATTATAATCCTCACCAAGGTGTAATATAAAACACACACTGTGGTGATAATAATCTTCACTCTGGTGTAATACAAAACACGCACTGCGGTGATTATAATCTTCACTCTCGTGTAATATAAAACACACTCTGCGGTGAATGTCATCCTTACCCTGGTGTAATGTAAAACACACACTGCGGTGATTATAATCCTCACTCTGGTGTAATATAAAACACACTCTGCGGTGCTTATAATCCTCACGCTGTTGTAATATAAAACACAGACTGCGGTGATTATAATCCTCACTCTGGTGTAATATAAAACACACTCTGCGGTGAATATAATCCTCACCCTGGTGTAATATAAAACACATACTGTGGTGATTATAATCCTCACCTTGCTGTAATGTAAAACACACACTGCGTTGATTATAGTCCTCACCCTGGTGTAATAATTCTCACCCTCTTGTATTATAAAACACAAACTGCAGTGGTTATAATCCTCCTCCTGGTGTAATATAAAACACACACTGCGGTAATTATAATACTCACCCTGGTATAATATAAAACACACACTGCGGTGATTATAATCCTCACCCTGGTGTAATGTAAAACACACACTGCGGTGATTATAATCCCCACCCTGGTGTAATGTAAAACACACACCGCGGTAATTATAATCCTCACCCTGGTGTAATGTAAAACACACACTGCGGTAATTATAATCCTCACCCTGGTGTAATGTAAACACACACTGCGGTGATTATAATCGCCACCCTGGTGTAATATAAAACACACACTGCTGTGATTATAATCCTCACCCAGGTGTAATATAAAACACCCACTTCGGATATTGTAATCCTCACCCTGGTGTTTTCTAAAACACACACTGCGGTGATTATAATTCTCACCCTCTTGTATTATAAAACACACACTGCGGTGGTTATAATCCTCCCCCTGGTGTAATATAAAACACACACTGCGGTGATTATAATACTTACCCTGGTGTAATATAAAACACCCACTTCGGATATGGTAATCCTCACCCTGGTGTTTTCTAAAACACACACTGCGGTGATTATAATTCTCACCCTCTTGTATTATAAAACACACACTGCGGTGGTTATAATCCTCCCCCTGGTGTAATATAAAACACACACTGCGGTGATTATAATCCTCACTCTGGTGTAATATAAAGCACACTCTGCAGTGAATATAATCCTCACTCTGGTGTAATATAAAACACACACTGCGGTGATTATAATCCTCACCCTGGTGTAATATACAACACACACTGCGGTGATTATAATTCTCACCCTCTTGTATTATAAAACACACACTGCAGTGGTTATAATCCTCCTCCTGGTGTAATATAAAACACACACTGCGGTAATTATAATACTCACCCTGGTATAATATAAAACACACTCTGCGGTGATTATAATCCTCACCCTGGTGTAATATGTAACACACACTGTGGTGATTATAATTCTCACCCTCTTGAATTATAAAATACACATTGCGGTGATTATAATCCTCACCCTGGTATAATGTAAAACACACACTGCGGTGATTATAATCCTCACCCTGATGTAATATAAAACACACTCTGCGGTGATGATAATCCTCACCCAGGTGTAATGTAAAACACACACTGCGGTGATTATAATCCTCATTCTGGTGTAATATAAAACACTGACTGCCGTGATTATAATTCTCACTCTGGTGTAATATAAAACACACACTGCGGTAATTATAATCCTCACCCTGGTGTAATGTAAAACACACACTGCGTTGATTATAATCCTCACCCAGGTGTAATATAAAACACACACTGCGGTGATTATAATCCCCACCCTGGTGTAATCTAAAACACACACTGCACTGATTATAATCCTCACCCTGGTGTAATCTAAAACACACACTGCGTTGGATTATAATCCTCACCCTGGTGTAATATAAAACACACACTGCGGTGATTATAATCCTCACACTAGTGTAATATTAAACATACACTGTGGTGATTATAATCCTCACCCAGGTGTAATGTAAAACACACACTGCGGTGATTATAATCCTCACCCTGGTGTAATATATAACACACACTGCGGTGATTATAATTCTCACCCTCTTGTATTATAAAACACACACTGCAGTGGTTATAACCCACCTACTGGTGTAATATAAAACACACACTGCGGTAATTATAATACTCACCCTGGTATAATATAAAACACACACTGCCGTGATTATAATCCTCTCCCTGGTGTAATATAAAACACACTCTGTGGTGAATATAATCCTCACCCTGTTGTAATATAAAACACACTCTGCGGCGATTATAATCCTCACCCTGGTGTAATACATAACACACACTGTGGTGATTATAATTCTCACCCTCTTGAATTATAAAATAAACATTGCGGTGATTATAATCCTCACCCTGGTATAATGTAAAACACACACTGTGGTGATTATAATCCTCACCCTGGTGTAATATAAAACACACACTGCGGTGATTATAATCCTCACCCTGGTGTAATATAAAACACACACTGCGGTGATTATAATCCTCACCCTGGTATCATATAAAACACACACTGCGGTGATTATAATCCTCACCCTGGTGTAATATATTACACACACTGCGGTGATTATAATTCTCCCCTCTTGTAACATAAAACAAACACTGCGAAGGTTATAATCCTCCCCCTGGTGTAATATAAAACACACACTGCGGTAATTATAATCCTCACCCTGGTGTAATATAAAACACACACTGAGGTGATTATAATCCTCACCCTGGTGTAATTTAAAACACACACTACAGTGATTACAATCCTCACCCACGTGTAATGTAAAACACACACTTCGTTGATTATAGTCCTCACCCTGGTGTAATATAAAGCACACACTGCGGTGATTATAATCCTCACCCTGGTGTAATCTAAAACACACACTGCAGTGATTATAATCCTCACCCTGGTGGAATCTAAAACACACACTGCAGTGATTATAATCCTCACCCTGGTGTAATCTAAAATTAACACTGCGTTGGATTATAATCCTCACCCTGGTGTAATATAAAACACACACTGCGGTGATTAAAATACTCACACTGGTGTAATATAAAACACACACTGTGGTGATTATAATACTCACCCTGGTGTAATATAAAACACACACTGCGGTGATTAGAATCCTCACCCTGGTGGAATATAAAACACACACTGCGGTGATTATAATCCTCACCCTGGTGTAATATAAAACACCCACTGCGGTGATTATAGACCTCACCCTGGTGTAATATAAAACACACACTGCGGTGATTATAATCCTCATCCTGGTGTAATGTAAAACACACACTGCAGTGATTATAATCCTCACCCTGGTGTAATGTAAAACACTCACTGCGGTGATTATAATCCTCACCCTGGTGTCAGAGAAAACACACACTGCGGTGATTCTTGACCTCACCCTGGTGTAATATAAAACACACACTGCAGTGATTATAATCCTCACCCTGGTGTAATGTAAATCACACACTTGGGTGATTATAGTCCTCACCCTAGTGAAATATAAAACACACACTGCGGTGATTATAATCCTCACCCTTGTGTAATTTAAAACACACTGCAGTGATTATAATCCTCACCCTGCTGTAATATAAAACACACTCTGCGGTGAATGTCGTCCTCACCCTGGTGAAATATAAAACACTCAGTACGGTGATTATAATCCTCACCCTGGTGTAATGTAAAACACACACTGCGGTGATTATAATACTCACCCTGGTGTCATGTAAAACACACACTGCGTTGATTATAATCCTCACACTGGTGTAATGTAAAACACACATTGCGGTGACTATAATCCTCACACTGGTGTAATATAAAACACACACTGCGGTGATTATAATCCTCACCCAGGTGTAATGTAAAACACACACTGCGGTGATTATAATCCCCACCCTGGTGTAATGTAAAACACACTCTGCGGTGCTTATAATCCTCACGCTGTTGTAATATAAAACACAGACTGCGGTGATTATAATCCTCACCCTGTTGCAATGTAAACACACACTGCGGCGATTATAATCCTCACCCTGGTGTAATATATTACACACACTGCGGTGATTATAATTCTCCCCTCTTGTAATATAAAACACACACTGCGAAGGTTATAATCCTCCCCCTGGTGTAATATAAAACACACACTGCGGTAATTATAATCCTCACCCTGGTGTAATATAAAACACACACTACGGTGATTATAATCCTCACCCGCGTGAAATGTAAAACACACACTTCGTTGATTATAGTCCTCACCCTGGTGTAATATAAAGCACACACTGCGGTGATTATAATCCTCACCCTGGTGTAATCTAAAACACACACTGCACTGATTATAATCCTCACCCTGGTGTAATCTAAAACACACACTGCGTTGGATTATAATCCTCACCCTGGTGTAATATAAAACACACACTGCGGTGATTATAATCCTCACCCTGGTGTCATATAAAACACACACTGCGGTGATTATAATCCTCACCCTGGTGTAATATATTACACACACTGCGGTGATTATAATTCTCCCCTCTTGTAATATAAAACACACACTGCGAAGGTTATAATCCTCCCCCTGGTGTAATATAAAACACACACTGCGGTAATTATAATCCTCACCCTGGTGTAATATAAAACACACACTACGGTGATTATAATCCTCACACTAGTGTAATATTAAACACACACTGTGGTGATTATAATCCTCACCCAGGTGTAATGTAAAACAAACACTGCGGTGATTATAATCCTCACACTAGTGTAATATTAAACACACACTACGGTGATTATAATCCTCACACTAGTGTAATATTAAACACACACTGTGGTGATTATAATCCTCACCCAGGTGTAATATAAAACACACACACTGCGGTGATTATAATACTCACCATGGTGTAATGTAAAACACACTCTGCGGTGATTATAATCCTCACCCTGGTGTAATATTAAACACACACTGTGGTGATTATAATCCCCAGCCTGGTGTAATGTAAAACACACACTGCGGTAATTATAATCCTCACCCTGGTGTAATGTAAAACACACACTGCGGTAATTATAATCCTCACCCTGGTGTAATGTAAAACACACACTGCGGTAATTATAATCCTCACCCTGGTGTAATGTAAAACACACACTGCGGTGATTATAATCCCCACCCTGGTGTAATGTAAAACACACACTGCGGTAATTATAATCCTCACCCTGGTGTAATGTAAAACACACACTGCGGTGATTATAATCCTCATCCTGGTGTAATATCAAACACACACTGCGGTGATTATAATCCTCACCCTGGTGAAATGTAAAACACACATTGCGGTGACTATAATCCTCAGCCAGGTGTAATGTAAAACACACACTGCGGTGATTACACTCCCCACCCTGGTGTAATGTAAAACACACACTGCGGTGATTATAATACTTACCCTGGTGTAATATAAAACACCCACTTCGGATATTGTAATCCTCACCCTGGTGTTTTCTAAAACACACACTGCGGTAATTATAATTCTCACCCTGGTATAATATAAAACACACACTGCCGTGATTATAATCCTCTCCCTGGTGTAATATAAAACACACTCTGTGGTGATTATAGACCTCACCCTGGTGTAATATAAAACACACACTGCGGTGATTATAATCCTCACCCTGGTGTAATATAAAACACACACTGCGGTGATTATAGACCTCACCCTGGTGTAATATAAAACACACACTGCGGTGATTATAATCCTCATCCTGGTGTAATGTAAAACACACACTGCAGTGATTATAATCCTCACCCTGGTGTAAGGTAAAACACACACTGCGGTGATTATAATCCTCACCCTGGTGTAAAATAAAACACACATTGCAGTGATTATAATCCTCACCCTGGTGTAATATAAAACACACTCTGCGGTGATTATACTCCTCACCCTGGTGTAATATAAAACACACACTGCTGTGATTATAATCCTTACCCTGGTGTAATGTAAAACACACACTTCGGTGATTATAATCCCCACCCTGGTGTAATATAAAACACTCCCAGCGGTGATTATAATCCCCACCCTGGTGTAATACAAAACACACACTGCGGTGATTTTAATCCTCACCCTGGTGTAATATTAAACACACTGCAGTGATTATAATCCTCACACTGATGTAAAGTAAAGCACACACTGCGGTGATTTAAATCTCACCCTGGTGTAATATAAAACACACACTGCTGTGATTATAATCCTCACCCTGGTGTAAGGTAAAACACACTCTGCGGTGATTATAAACCTCACCCTAGTGTAATGTAAAACACACACTGCGGTGATTATAATCCTCACCCTGGTTTAAAATAAAACACACACTGCAGTGATTATAATCCTCATCCTGGTGGAATATAAAATACACACTGCGGTGATTATAATTCTCACCATGGTATAATATAAAACACACACTCAGGTGACTATAATCCTCTCGCTGGTGTAATATAAAACACACACTGTGGTGATAATAATCCTCACGTTGGTGTAATAGAAAACACACACTGCTGTGATTATAATCCTCACCCTGGTGTAATAGAAAACACACAATGCGATGATTATAATCCCCACCCTGGTGTAATATAAAACACACACTGCTCTGATTATATTCCTCACCCTGGTGTAATATAAAACACACAATGCGGTGATTGTACTCCTCACCCTGGTGTAATGTAAAACACACACTTCGGTGATTATAATCCCCACCCTGGTGTAATATAAAACACACACTGCGGTGATTATAATTCTCACCCTGGTGTAATATAAAACACACACTCCGGTGATTATAACCCTCATCCTGGTGTAATATAAAACACACACTGCAGTGATTATAATCCTCACCTTGGTGTAAGGTAAAACACACACTGCAGTGATTATAATCCTCACCCTTGTGTATTTTAAAGCACACACTGCGGTGATATAATCCTCACCCTGGTGTAATATAAAACACACTCTGTGGTGATTAGAATCCTCACCCTGGTGTAATGTAAAACACACACTGCGGTGATTATAATCCTCACACTGGGGTAATGTAAAGCACACACTGAGGAGAGTATAATGCCCACCCTGGTGTAATATAAAACACACACTGTGATGATTATAATCCGCACCCTGTTGTAAGGTAAAACACACACTGCGGTGATTATAATACTCACGCTGGTGTAATGTCAAACACACACTGCGATGATGAAAATCCTCACCCTGGTGTAATATAAAACCAACACTGCCGAATTTATATTCCTCACGCTAGGGTAATATAAAACACACACTGCGGTGATTATAATCCTAACCCTGGTGTAATAAAAAACACACTCTGCGGTGATTATACTCCTCACGCTGATGTAATATACAACACACACTGCAGTGATTAGAATCCTCACTCTGGTGTAATATAACACACTCTGCGGTGAATATCATCCTCACCCTTGTGTAATATAAAACACACTGCTGTGATTATAATCCTCACTCTGGTGTAATATAAAACACACTCTACGGTGAATATCATCCTCACCCTGGTATAATGTCAAACACACACTGCGGTGATTATAATCCTCACCCTGGTGTAATATAAAACAAACACTGCGGTGATTATAATCCTCACCCAAATGTAATATAAAACACACACTGCGGTGATATAATCCTCACCCTAGTGGAATATAAAACACACTTTGCGGTGATTATAATCCCCACCCTGATGTAATATAAAACACACACTGCGGTGATTATAATCCTCACCCTGGTATAATGTCAAACACACACTGCGGTGATTATAATCCTCACCCTGGTGTAATATAAAACAAACACTGCGGTGATTATAATCCTCACCCAAATGTAATTTAAACACACTCTGCGGTGATTATAATCCCCACCCTGGTGTAATATAAAACACACTCTGCGGTGATTATAATCCTCACCCTGGTATAATGTCAAACACACACTGCGGTGATTATAATCCTCACCCAAATGTAATATAAAACACACTCTGCGGTGATTATAATCCTCACCCAAATGTAATATAAAACACACTCTGCGGTGATTATAATCCTCACGCTGTTGTAATATACAACCCACACTGCGGTGATTATAATCCTCACCTTGGTGTAACATCAAACACACACTGCGGTGACTATAATCCTCACCCAAATGTAATATAAAACACACACTGCGGTGATTATAATCTTCACCCTGGTGTGATGTAAAACACACACTGCAGTGATTATAATCTTCACCCTGGTGTGATGTAAAACACACACTGCAGTGATTATAATCCTCACCCTGGTGTAATCTAAAACACACACTGCGTTGGATTATAATCCTCACCCTGGTGTAATATAAAACACACACTGCGGTGATTATAATACTCACACTGGTGTAATATAAAACACACACAGCGGTGATTATAATACTCACCCTGGTGTAATATAAAACACACACTGCGGTGATTATAATCCCCACCCTGGTGGAATATAAAACACACACTGCGGTGATTATAATCCTCACCCTGGTGTAATATAAAACACTGTTTTAAAAAATTCTCAAGGTCAGGTTCGTAGGAGAGTAGTCTGACACAGAACAAACGACCAAGAGGCGAGACTGCTAGAAGATGGGCATTTTATTCCCCGCAGTGTCGCACAACGGGTCTGGCTTATACTCACTCTACATGTTACAAAAACTGGGAGCCGTCAGTTCTCGTAGAGCGGTTGCCAACAACCCACGCTCGGCGGTTAAACGTAACCCCGGAGCAGACTCACCGAACTGGAGACTTTTCCAGCTGATATACTCCCTTCCAGATATAAACATTCATGTGAACAGCAGAGCAAGGCTAAAAAACACATTCCATTCTGGTTACATACAGATAAGAAGATTCACACGGGACTAAGCAACACCTCCATTCCGGTTAGATTCACACATGTATTGGGACATAATTTTTAACCGTTTCACCACATTCCACTGCTTGGAATTTTACACCACAAAAACCCACTGCGGTGATTATAGACCTCACCCTGGTGTAATGTAAATCACACACTTGGGTGATTATAGTCCTCACCCTAGTGAAATATAAAACACACACTGCGGTGATTATAATCCTCACCCTTGTGTAATTTAAAACACACTGCAGTGATTATAATCCTCACCCTGCTGTAATATAAAACACACTCTGCGGTGAATGTCGTCCTCACCCTGGTGAAATATAAAACACACACTACGGTGATTATAATCCTCACCCTGGTGTAATTTGAAACACACACTGTGGTGATTATAATCCTCACTCTGGTGTAATATAAAACACACTCTGCTGTGCTTATAATCCTCACGCTGTTGTAATATAAAACACACACTGCGGTGATAATAATCTTCACTCTGGTGTAATATAAAACACACACTGCGGTGATTATAATCTTCACTCTCGTGTAATATAAAACGTACTCTGCGGTGAATGTCATCCTCACCCTGGTGTAATGTAAAACACACACTGCGGTGATTATAATCCTCACTCTGGTGTAATATAAAACACACTCTGCGGTGCTTATAATCCTCACGCTGTTGTAATATAAAACACAGACTGCGGTGATTATAATCCTCACTCTGGTGTAATATAAAACACACTCTGCGGTGAATATAATCCTCACCCTGGTGTAATGTAAAGCACACACTGGGGTGATTATAATCCTCACCTTGCTGTAATGTAAAACACACACTGCGTTGATTATAGTCCTCACCCAGGTGTAATAATTCTCACCCTCTTGTATTATAAAACACACACTGCAGTGGTTATAATCCTCCTCCTGGTGTAATATAAAACACACACTGCGGTAATTATAATTCTCACCCTGGTATAATATAAAACACACACTGCCGTGATTATAATCCTCTCCCTGGTGTAATATAAAACACACTCTGTGGTGAATATAATCCTCACCCCGTTGTAATATAAAACACACTCGGCGGCGATTATAGTCCTCACCCTGGTGTAATATATAACACACACTGTGGTGATTATAATTCTCACCCTCTTGAATTATAAAATAAACATTGCGGTGATTATAATCCTCACCCTGGTAGAATGTAAAACACACACTGTGGTGATTATAATCCTCACCCTGGTGTAATATAAAACACACACTGCGGTGATTATAATCCTCACCCTGGTGTAATATAAAACACACACTGCGGTGATTATAATCCTCACCCTGGTATCATTTAAAACACACACTGCGGTGATTATAATCCTCACCCTGCTGTAATATATTACACACACTGCGGTGATTATAATTCTCCCCTCTTGTAACATAAAACACACACTGCGAAGGTTATAATCCTCCCCCTGGTGTAATATAAAACACACACTGCGGTAAATATAATCCTCACCCTGGTGTCATATAAAACACACACTGAGGTGATTATAATCCTCACCCTGGTGTAATTTAAAACACACACTACGGTGATTATAATCCTCACCCGGGTGTAATGTAAAACACACACTTCGTTGATTATAGTCCTCACCCTGGTGTAATATAAAGCACACACTGCGGTGATTATAATCCTCACCCTGGTGTAATCTAAAACACACACTGCAGTGATTATAATCCTCACCCTGGTGGAATCTAAAACACCCACTGCAGTGATTATAATCCTCACCCTGGTGTAATCTAAAACACACACTGCGTTGGATTATAATCCTCACCCTGGTGTAATATAAAACACACACTGCGGTGATTATAATACTCACACTGGTGTAATATAAAACACACACAGCGGTGATTATAATACTCACCCTGGTGTAATATAAAACACACACTGCGGTGATTATAATCCCCACCCTGGTGGAATATAAAACACACACTGCGGTGATTTTAATCCTCACCCTGGTGTAATATAAAACACCCACAGCGGTGATTATAGACCTCACCCTGGTGTAATATAAAACACACACTGCGGTGATTATAATCCTCAGCCTGGTGTAATGTAAAACACACACTGCAGTGATTATAATCCTCACCCTGGTGTAATGTAAAACACACACTGCGGTGATTATAATCCTCACCCTGGTGTCATATAAAACACCCACTGCGGTGATTCTTGACCTCACCCTGGTGTAATATAAAACACACACTGCGGTGATTATAATACTCATCCTGGTGTAATGTAAAACACACACTGCAGTGATTATAATCCTCACCCTGGTGTAATGTAAATCACACACTTGGGTGATTATAGTCCTCACCCTAGTGAAATATAAAACACACACTGCGGTGATTATAATCCTCACCCTTGTGTAATTAAAACACACTGCAGTGATTATAATCCTCACCCTGCTGTAATATAAAACACACTCTGCGGTGAATGTCGTCCTCACCCTGGTGAAATATAAAACACACACTACGGTGATTATAATCCTCACCCTGGTGTAATTTGAAACACACACTGTGGTGATTATAATCCTCACTCTGGTGTAATATAAAACACACACTGCGGTGATAATAATCTTCACTCTGGTGTAATATAAAACACACACTGCGGTGATTATAATCTTCACTCTCGTGTAATATAAAACATACTCTGCGGTGAATGTCATCCTCACCCTGGTGTAATGTAAAACACACACTGCGGTGATTATAATCCTCACACTGATGTAAAGTAAAGCACACACTGCGGTGATTTAAATCTCACCCTGGTGTAATATAAAACACACACTGCTGTGATTATAATCCTCACCCTGGTGTAAGGTAAAACACACTCTGCGGTGATTATAAACCTCACCCTAGTGTAATGTAAAACACACACTGCGGTGATTATAATCCTCACCCTGGTTTAAAATAAAACACACACTGCAGTGATTATAATCCTCATCCTGGTGGAATATAAAATACACACTGCGGTGATTATAATTCTCACCATGGTATAATATAAAACACACACTCAGGTGACTATAATCCTCTCGCTGGTGTAATATAAAACACACACTGTGGTGATAATAATCCTCACGTTGGTGTAATAGAAAACACACACTGCTGTGATTATAATCCTCACCCTGGTGTAATAGAAAACACACAATGCGATGATTATAATCCCCACCCTGGTGTAATATAAAACACACACTGCTCTGATTATATTCCTCACCCTGGTGTAATATAAAACACACAATGCGGTGATTGTACTCCTCACCCTGGTGTAATGTAAAACACACACTTCGGTGATTATAACCCTCATCCTGGTGTAATATAAAACACACACTGCAGTGATTATAATCCTCACCTTGGTGTAAGGTAAAACACACACTGCAGTGATTATAATCCTCACCCTTGTGTATTTTAAAGCACACACTGCGGTGATATAATCCTCACCCTGGTGTAATATAAAACACACTCTGTGGTGATTAGAATCCTCACCCTGGTGTAATGTAAAACACACACTGCGGTGATTATAATCCTCACACTGGGGTAATGTAAAGCACACACTGAGGAGAGTATAATGCCCACCCTGGTGTAATATAAAACACACACTGTGATGATTATAATCCGCACCCTGTTGTAAGGTAAAACACACACTGCGGTGATTATAATACTCACGCTGGTGTAATGTCAAACACACACTGCGATGATGAAAATCCTCACCCTGGTGTAATATAAAACCAACACTGCCGAATTTATATTCCTCACGCTAGGGTAATATAAAACACACACTGCGGTGATTATAATCCTAACCCTGGTGTAATAAAAAACACACTCTGCGGTGATTATACTCCTCACGCTGATGTAATATACAACACACACTGCAGTGATTAGAATCCTCACTCTGGTGTAATATAACACACTCTGCGGTGAATATCATCCTCACCCTTGTGTAATATAAAACACACTGCTGTGATTATAATCCTCACTCTGGTGTAATATAAAACACACTCTACGGTGAATATCATCCTCACCCTGGTATAATGTCAAACACACACTGCGGTGATTATAATCCTCACCCTGGTGTAATATAAAACAAACACTGCGGTGATTATAATCCTCACCCAAATGTAATATAAAACACACACTGCGGTGATATAATCCTCACCCTAGTGGAATATAAAACACACTTTGCGGTGATTATAATCCCCACCCTGATGTAATATAAAACACACACTGCGGTGATTATAATCCTCACCCTGGTATAATGTCAAACACACACTGCGGTGATTATAATCCTCACCCTGGTGTAATATAAAACAAACACTGCGGTGATTATAATCCTCACCCAAATGTAATTTAAACACACTCTGCGGTGATTATAATCCCCACCCTGGTGTAATATAAAACACACTCTGCGGTGATTATAATCCTCACCCTGGTATAATGTCAAACACACACTGCGGTGATTATAATCCTCACCCAAATGTAATATAAAACACACTCTGCGGTGATTATAATCCTCACCCAAATGTAATATAAAACACACTCTGCGGTGATTATAATCCTCACGCTGTTGTAATATACAACCCACACTGCGGTGATTATAATCCTCACCTTGGTGTAACATCAAACACACACTGCGGTGACTATAATCCTCACCCAAATGTAATATAAAACACACACTGCGGTGATTATAATCTTCACCCTGGTGTGATGTAAAACACACACTGCAGTGATTATAATCTTCACCCTGGTGTGATGTAAAACACACACTGCAGTGATTATAATCCTCACCCTGGTGTAATCTAAAACACACACTGCGTTGGATTATAATCCTCACCCTGGTGTAATATAAAACACACACTGCGGTGATTATAATACTCACACTGGTGTAATATAAAACACACACAGCGGTGATTATAATACTCACCCTGGTGTAATATAAAACACACACTGCGGTGATTATAATCCCCACCCTGGTGGAATATAAAACACACACTGCGGTGATTATAATCCTCACCCTGGTGTAATATAAAACACTGTTTTAAAAAATTCTCAAGGTCAGGTTCGTAGGAGAGTAGTCTGACACAGAACAAACGACCAAGAGGCGAGACTGCTAGAAGATGGGCATTTTATTCCCCGCAGTGTCGCACAACGGGTCTGGCTTATACTCACTCTACATGTTACAAAAACTGGGAGCCGTCAGTTCTCGTAGAGCGGTTGCCAACAACCCACGCTCGGCGGTTAAACGTAACCCCGGAGCAGACTCACCGAACTGGAGACTTTTCCAGCTGATATACTCCCTTCCAGATATAAACATTCATGTGAACAGCAGAGCAAGGCTAAAAAACACATTCCATTCTGGTTACATACAGATAAGAAGATTCACACGGGACTAAGCAACACCTCCATTCCGGTTAGATTCACACATGTATTGGGACATAATTTTTAACCGTTTCACCACATTCCACTGCTTGGAATTTTACACCACAAAAACCCACTGCGGTGATTATAGACCTCACCCTGGTGTAATGTAAATCACACACTTGGGTGATTATAGTCCTCACCCTAGTGAAATATAAAACACACACTGCGGTGATTATAATCCTCACCCTTGTGTAATTTAAAACACACTGCAGTGATTATAATCCTCACCCTGCTGTAATATAAAACACACTCTGCGGTGAATGTCGTCCTCACCCTGGTGAAATATAAAACACACACTACGGTGATTATAATCCTCACCCTGGTGTAATTTGAAACACACACTGTGGTGATTATAATCCTCACTCTGGTGTAATATAAAACACACTCTGCTGTGCTTATAATCCTCACGCTGTTGTAATATAAAACACACACTGCGGTGATAATAATCTTCACTCTGGTGTAATATAAAACACACACTGCGGTGATTATAATCTTCACTCTCGTGTAATATAAAACGTACTCTGCGGTGAATGTCATCCTCACCCTGGTGTAATGTAAAACACACACTGCGGTGATTATAATCCTCACTCTGGTGTAATATAAAACACACTCTGCGGTGAATATAATCCTCACCCTGGTGTAATGTAAAGCACACACTGGGGTGATTATAATCCTCACCTTGCTGTAATGTAAAACACACACTGCGTTGATTATAGTCCTCACCCAGGTGTAATAATTCTCACCCTCTTGTATTATAAAACACACACTGCAGTGGTTATAATCCTCCTCCTGGTGTAATATAAAACACACACTGCGGTAATTATAATTCTCACCCTGGTATAATATAAAACACACACTGCCGTGATTATAATCCTCTCCCTGGTGTAATATAAAACACACTCTGTGGTGAATATAATCCTCACCCCGTTGTAATATAAAACACACTCGGCGGCGATTATAGTCCTCACCCTGGTGTAATATATAACACACACTGTGGTGATTATAATTCTCACCCTCTTGAATTATAAAATAAACATTGCGGTGATTATAATCCTCACCCTGGTAGAATGTAAAACACACACTGTGGTGATTATAATCCTCACCCTGGTGTAATATAAAACACACACTGCGGTGATTATAATCCTCACCCTGGTGTAATATAAAACACACACTGCGGTGATTATAATCCTCACCCTGGTATCATTTAAAACACACACTGCGGTGATTATAATCCTCACCCTGCTGTAATATATTACACACACTGCGGTGATTATAATTCTCCCCTCTTGTAACATAAAACACACACTGCGAAGGTTATAATCCTCCCCCTGGTGTAATATAAAACACACACTGCGGTAAATATAATCCTCACCCTGGTGTCATATAAAACACACACTGAGGTGATTATAATCCTCACCCTGGTGTAATTTAAAACACACACTACGGTGATTATAATCCTCACCCGGGTGTAATGTAAAACACACACTTCGTTGATTATAGTCCTCACCCTGGTGTAATATAAAGCACACACTGCGGTGATTATAATCCTCACCCTGGTGTAATCTAAAACACACACTGCAGTGATTATAATCCTCACCCTGGTGGAATCTAAAACACCCACTGCAGTGATTATAATCCTCACCCTGGTGTAATCTAAAACACACACTGCGTTGGATTATAATCCTCACCCTGGTGTAATATAAAACACACACTGCGGTGATTATAATACTCACACTGGTGTAATATAAAACACACACAGCGGTGATTATAATACTCACCCTGGTGTAATATAAAACACACACTGCGGTGATTATAATCCCCACCCTGGTGGAATATAAAACACACACTGCGGTGATTTTAATCCTCACCCTGGTGTAATATAAAACACCCACAGCGGTGATTATAGACCTCACCCTGGTGTAATATAAAACACACACTGCGGTGATTATAATCCTCAGCCTGGTGTAATGTAAAACACACACTGCAGTGATTATAATCCTCACCCTGGTGTAATGTAAAACACACACTGCGGTGATTATAATCCTCACCCTGGTGTCATATAAAACACCCACTGCGGTGATTCTTGACCTCACCCTGGTGTAATATAAAACACACACTGCGGTGATTATAATACTCATCCTGGTGTAATGTAAAACACACACTGCAGTGATTATAATCCTCACCCTGGTGTAATGTAAATCACACACTTGGGTGATTATAGTCCTCACCCTAGTGAAATATAAAACACACACTGCGGTGATTATAATCCTCACCCTTGTGTAATTAAAACACACTGCAGTGATTATAATCCTCACCCTGCTGTAATATAAAACACACTCTGCGGTGAATGTCGTCCTCACCCTGGTGAAATATAAAACACACACTACGGTGATTATAATCCTCACCCTGGTGTAATTTGAAACACACACTGTGGTGATTATAATCCTCACTCTGGTGTAATATAAAACACACACTGCGGTGATAATAATCTTCACTCTGGTGTAATATAAAACACACACTGCGGTGATTATAATCTTCACTCTCGTGTAATATAAAACATACTCTGCGGTGAATGTCATCCTCACCCTGGTGTAATGTAAAACACACACTGCGGTGATTATAATCCTCACTCTGGTGTAATATAAAACACACTCTGCGGTGCTTATAATCCTCACGCTGTTGTAATATAAAACACAGACTGCGGTGATTATAATCCTCACTCTGGTGTAATATAAAACACACTCTGCGGTGAATATAATCCTCACCCTGGTGTAATGTAAAGCACACACTGGGGTGATTATAATCCTCACCTTGCTGTAATGTAAAACACACACTGCAGTGATTATAATCCTCACCCTGGTGTAATGTAAATCACACACTTGGGTGATTATAGTCCTCACCCTAGTGAAATATAAAACACACACTGTGGTGATTATAATCCTCACCCTTGTGTAATTTAAAACACACTGCAGTGATTATAATCCTCACCCTGCTGTAATATAAAACACACTCTGCGGTGAATGTCGTCCTCACCCTGGTGAAATATAAAACACACACTACGGTGATTATAATCCTCACCCTGGTGTAATTTGAAACACACACTGTGGTGATTATAATCCTCACTCTGGTGTAATATAAAACACACTCTGCTGTGTTTATAATCCTCACGCTGTTGTAATATAAAACACACACTGCGGTGATAATAATCTTCACTCTGGTGTAATATAAAACACACACTGCGGTGATTATAATCTTCACTCTCGTGTAATATAAAACACACTCTGCGGTGAATGTCATCCTCACCCTGGTGTAATGTAAAACACACACTGCGGTGATTATAATCCTCACTCTGGTGTAATATAAAACACACTCTGCGGTGCTTATAATCCTCACGTTGTTGTAATATAAAACACAGACTGCGGTGATTATAATCCTCACTCTGGTGTAATATAAAACACACTCTGCGGTGAATATAATCCTCACCCTGGTGTAATGTAAAGCACACACTGTGGTGATTATAATCCTCACCTTGCTGCAATGTAAAACACACACTGCGTTGATTATAGTCCTCACCCTGGTGTAATAATTCTCACCCTCTTGTATAATAAAACACACACTGCAGTGGTTATAATCCTCCTCCTGGTGTAATATAAAACACACACTGCGGAAATTATAATACTCACCCTGGAAAAATATAAAACACACACTGCGGTGATTATAATTCTCACCCTGGTGTAATGTAAAACACACACTGCGTGATTATAATCCCCACCCTGGTGTAATGTAAAACACACACCGCGGTGATTATAATCCCCACCCTGGTGTAATGTAAAACACACACTGCGGTGATTATAATCCTCACCCTGGTGTAATATACAACACACACTGCGGTGATTATAATTCTCACCCTCTTGTATTATAAAACACACACTGCAGTGGTTATAATCCTCCTCCTGGTGTAATATAAAACACACACTGCGGTAATTATAATACTCACCCTGGTATAATATAAAACACACTCTGCGGTGATTATAAACCTCACCCTCTTGTATTATAAAACACACACTGCGGTGGGTATAATCCTCCCCCTGGTGTAATATAAAACACACACTGCGGTGATTATAATACTTACCCTGGTGTAATATAAAACACCCACTTCGGATATTGTAATTCTCACCCTGGTGTTTTCTAAAACACACACTGCGGTGATTATAATTCTCACCCTCTTGTATTATAAAACACACACTGCGGTGATTATAATCCTCACCCTGGTGTAATATAAAACACACACTGCGGTGATTATAGACCTCACCCTGGTGTAATATAAAACACACACTGCGGTGATTATAATCCTCATCCTGGTGTAATGTAAAACACACACTGCAGTGATTATAATCCTCACCCTGGTGTAAGGTAAAACACACACTGCGGTGATTATAATCCTCACCCTGGTGTAAAATAAAACACACATTGCAGTGATTATAATCCTCACCCTGGTGTAATATAAAACACACTCTGCGGTGATTATACTCCTCACCCTGGTGTAATATAAAACACACACTGCTGTGATTATAATCCTTACCCTGGTGTAATGTAAAACACACACTTCGGTGATTATAATCCCCACCCTGGTGTAATATAAAACACTCCCAGCGGTGATTATAATCCCCACCCTGGTGTAATACAAAACACACACTGCGGTGATTTTAATCCTCACCCTGGTGTAATATTAAACACACTGCAGTGATTATAATCCTCACACTGATGTAAAGTAAAGCACACACTGCGGTGATTTAAATCTCACCCTGGTGTAATATAAAACACACACTGCTGTGATTATAATCCTCACCCTGGTGTAAGGTAAAACACACTCTGCGGTGATTATAAACCTCACCCTAGTGTAATGTAAAACACACACTGCGGTGATTATAATCCTCACCCTGGTTTAAAATAAAACACACACTGCAGTGATTATAATCCTCATCCTGGTGGAATATAAAATACACACTGCGGTGATTATAATTCTCACCATGGTATAATATAAAACACACACTCAGGTGACTATAATCCTCTCGCTGGTGTAATATAAAACACACACTGTGGTGATAATAATCCTCACGTTGGTGTAATAGAAAACACACACTGCTGTGATTATAATCCTCACCCTGGTGTAATAGAAAACACACAATGCGATGATTATAATCCCCACCCTGGTGTAATATAAAACACACACTGCTCTGATTATATTCCTCACCCTGGTGTAATATAAAACACACAATGCGGTGATTGTACTCCTCACCCTGGTGTAATGTAAAACACACACTTCGGTGATTATAATCCCCACCCTGGTGTAATATAAAACACACACTGCGGTGATTATAATTCTCACCCTGGTGTAATATAAAACACACACTCCGGTGATTATAACCCTCATCCTGGTGTAATATAAAACACACACTGCAGTGATTATAATCCTCACCTTGGTGTAAGGTAAAACACACACTGCAGTGATTATAATCCTCACCCTTGTGTATTTTAAAGCACACACTGCGGTGATATAATCCTCACCCTGGTGTAATATAAAACACACTCTGTGGTGATTAGAATCCTCACCCTGGTGTAATGTAAAACACACACTGCGGTGATTATAATCCTCACACTGGGGTAATGTAAAGCACACACTGAGGAGAGTATAATGCCCACCCTGGTGTAATATAAAACACACACTGTGATGATTATAATCCGCACCCTGTTGTAAGGTAAAACACACACTGCGGTGATTATAATACTCACGCTGGTGTAATGTCAAACACACACTGCGATGATGAAAATCCTCACCCTGGTGTAATATAAAACCAACACTGCCGAATTTATATTCCTCACGCTAGGGTAATATAAAACACACACTGCGGTGATTATAATCCTAACCCTGGTGTAATAAAAAACACACTCTGCGGTGATTATACTCCTCACGCTGATGTAATATACAACACACACTGCAGTGATTAGAATCCTCACTCTGGTGTAATATAACACACTCTGCGGTGAATATCATCCTCACCCTTGTGTAATATAAAACACACTGCTGTGATTATAATCCTCACTCTGGTGTAATATAAAACACACTCTACGGTGAATATCATCCTCACCCTGGTATAATGTCAAACACACACTGCGGTGATTATAATCCTCACCCTGGTGTAATATAAAACAAACACTGCGGTGATTATAATCCTCACCCAAATGTAATATAAAACACACACTGCGGTGATATAATCCTCACCCTAGTGGAATATAAAACACACTTTGCGGTGATTATAATCCCCACCCTGATGTAATATAAAACACACACTGCGGTGATTATAATCCTCACCCTGGTATAATGTCAAACACACACTGCGGTGATTATAATCCTCACCCTGGTGTAATATAAAACAAACACTGCGGTGATTATAATCCTCACCCAAATGTAATTTAAACACACTCTGCGGTGATTATAATCCCCACCCTGGTGTAATATAAAACACACTCTGCGGTGATTATAATCCTCACCCTGGTATAATGTCAAACACACACTGCGGTGATTATAATCCTCACCCAAATGTAATATAAAACACACTCTGCGGTGATTATAATCCTCACCCAAATGTAATATAAAACACACTCTGCGGTGATTATAATCCTCACGCTGTTGTAATATACAACCCACACTGCGGTGATTATAATCCTCACCTTGGTGTAACATCAAACACACACTGCGGTGACTATAATCCTCACCCAAATGTAATATAAAACACACACTGCGGTGATTATAATCTTCACCCTGGTGTGATGTAAAACACACACTGCAGTGATTATAATCTTCACCCTGGTGTGATGTAAAACACACACTGCAGTGATTATAATCCTCACCCTGGTGTAATCTAAAACACACACTGCGTTGGATTATAATCCTCACCCTGGTGTAATATAAAACACACACTGCGGTGATTATAATACTCACACTGGTGTAATATAAAACACACACAGCGGTGATTATAATACTCACCCTGGTGTAATATAAAACACACACTGCGGTGATTATAATCCCCACCCTGGTGGAATATAAAACACACACTGCGGTGATTATAATCCTCACCCTGGTGTAATATAAAACACTGTTTTAAAAAATTCTCAAGGTCAGGTTCGTAGGAGAGTAGTCTGACACAGAACAAACGACCAAGAGGCGAGACTGCTAGAAGATGGGCATTTTATTCCCCGCAGTGTCGCACAACGGGTCTGGCTTATACTCACTCTACATGTTACAAAAACTGGGAGCCGTCAGTTCTCGTAGAGCGGTTGCCAACAACCCACGCTCGGCGGTTAAACGTAACCCCGGAGCAGACTCACCGAACTGGAGACTTTTCCAGCTGATATACTCCCTTCCAGATATAAACATTCATGTGAACAGCAGAGCAAGGCTAAAAAACACATTCCATTCTGGTTACATACAGATAAGAAGATTCACACGGGACTAAGCAACACCTCCATTCCGGTTAGATTCACACATGTATTGGGACATAATTTTTAACCGTTTCACCACATTCCACTGCTTGGAATTTTACACCACAAAAACCCACTGCGGTGATTATAGACCTCACCCTGGTGTAATGTAAATCACACACTTGGGTGATTATAGTCCTCACCCTAGTGAAATATAAAACACACACTGCGGTGATTATAATCCTCACCCTTGTGTAATTTAAAACACACTGCAGTGATTATAATCCTCACCCTGCTGTAATATAAAACACACTCTGCGGTGAATGTCGTCCTCACCCTGGTGAAATATAAAACACACACTACGGTGATTATAATCCTCACCCTGGTGTAATTTGAAACACACACTGTGGTGATTATAATCCTCACTCTGGTGTAATATAAAACACACTCTGCTGTGCTTATAATCCTCACGCTGTTGTAATATAAAACACACACTGCGGTGATAATAATCTTCACTCTGGTGTAATATAAAACACACACTGCGGTGATTATAATCTTCACTCTCGTGTAATATAAAACGTACTCTGCGGTGAATGTCATCCTCACCCTGGTGTAATGTAAAACACACACTGCGGTGATTATAATCCTCACTCTGGTGTAATATAAAACACACTCTGCGGTGCTTATAATCCTCACGCTGTTGTAATATAAAACACAGACTGCGGTGATTATAATCCTCACTCTGGTGTAATATAAAACACACTCTGCGGTGAATATAATCCTCACCCTGGTGTAATGTAAAGCACACACTGGGGTGATTATAATCCTCACCTTGCTGTAATGTAAAACACACACTGCGTTGATTATAGTCCTCACCCTGGTGTAATAATTCTCACCCTCTTGTATTATAAAACACACACTGCAGTGGTTATAATCCTCCTCCTGGTGTAATATAAAACACACACTGCGGTAATTATAATTCTCACCCTGGTATAATATAAAACACACACTGCCGTGATTATAATCCTCTCCCTGGTGTAATATAAAACACACTCTGTGGTGAATATAATCCTCACCCCGTTGTAATATAAAACACACTCGGCGGCGATTATAGTCCTCACCCTGGTGTAATATATAACACACACTGTGGTGATTATAATTCTCACCCTTTTGAATTATAAAATAAACATTGCGGTGATTATAATCCTCACCCTGGTAGAATGTAAAACACACACTGTGGTGATTATAATCCTCACCCTGGTGTAATATAAAACACACACTGCGGTGATTATAATCCTCACCCTGGTGTAATATAAAACACACACTGCGGTGATTATAATCCTCACCCTGGTATCATTTAAAACACACACTGCGGTGATTATAATCCTCACCCTGCTGTAATATATTACACACACTGCGGTGATTATAATTCTCCCCTCTTGTAACATAAAACACACACTGCGAAGGTTATAATCCTCCCCCTGGTGTAATATAAAACACACACTGCGGTAAATATAATCCTCACCCTGGTGTCATATAAAACACACACTGAGGTGATTATAATCCTCACCCTGGTGTAATTTAAAACACACACTACGGTGATTATAATCCTCACCCGGGTGTAATGTAAAACACACACTTCGTTGATTATAGTCCTCACCCTGGTGTAATATAAAGCACACACTGCGGTGATTATAATCCTCACCCTGGTGTAATCTAAAACACACACTGCAGTGATTATAATCCTCACCCTGGTGGAATCTAAAACACCCACTGCAGTGATTATAATCCTCACCCTGGTGTAATCTAAAACACACACTGCGTTGGATTATAATCCTCACCCTGGTGTAATATAAAACACACACTGCGGTGATTATAATACTCACACTGGTGTAATATAAAACACACACAGCGGTGATTATAATACTCACCCTGGTGTAATATAAAACACACACTGCGGTGATTATAATCCCCACCCTGGTGGAATATAAAACACACACTGCGGTGATTTTAATCCTCACCCTGGTGTAATATAAAACACCCACAGCGGTGATTATAGACCTCACCCTGGTGTAATATAAAACACACACTGCGGTGATTATAATCCTCAGCCTGGTGTAATGTAAAACACACACTGCAGTGATTATAATCCTCACCCTGGTGTAATGTAAAACACACACTGCGGTGATTATAATCCTCACCCTGGTGTCATATAAAACACCCACTGCGGTGATTCTTGACCTCACCCTGGTGTAATATAAAACACACACTGCGGTGATTATAATACTCATCCTGGTGTAATGTAAAACACACACTGCAGTGATTATAATCCTCACCCTGGTGTAATGTAAATCACACACTTGGGTGATTATAGTCCTCACCCTAGTGAAATATAAAACACACACTGCGGTGATTATAATCCTCACCCTTGTGTAATTAAAACACACTGCAGTGATTATAATCCTCACCCTGCTGTAATATAAAACACACTCTGCGGTGAATGTCGTCCTCACCCTGGTGAAATATAAAACACACACTACGGTGATTATAATCCTCACCCTGGTGTAATTTGAAACACACACTGTGGTGATTATAATCCTCACTCTGGTGTAATATAAAACACACACTGCGGTGATAATAATCTTCACTCTGGTGTAATATAAAACACACACTGCGGTGATTATAATCTTCACTCTCGTGTAATATAAAACATACTCTGCGGTGAATGTCATCCTCACCCTGGTGTAATGTAAAACACACACTGCGGTGATTATAATCCTCACTCTGGTGTAATATAAAACACACTCTGCGGTGCTTATAATCCTCACGCTGTTGTAATATAAAACACAGACTGCGGTGATTATAATCCTCACTCTGGTGTAATATAAAACACACTCTGCGGTGAATATAATCCTCACCCTGGTGTAATGTAAAGCACACACTGGGGTGATTATAATCCTCACCTTGCTGTAATGTAAAACACACACTGCAGTGATTATAATCCTCACCCTGGTGTAATGTAAATCACACACTTGGGTGATTATAGTCCTCACCCTAGTGAAATATAAAACACACACTGTGGTGATTATAATCCTCACCCTTGTGTAATTTAAAACACACTGCAGTGATTATAATCCTCACCCTGCTGTAATATAAAACACACTCTGCGGTGAATGTCGTCCTCACCCTGGTGAAATATAAAACACACACTACGGTGATTATAATCCTCACCCTGGTGTAATTTGAAACACACACTGTGGTGATTATAATCCTCACTCTGGTGTAATATAAAACACACTCTGCTGTGTTTATAATCCTCACGCTGTTGTAATATAAAACACACACTGCGGTGATAATAATCTTCACTCTGGTGTAATATAAAACACACACTGCGGTGATTATAATCTTCACTCTCGTGTAATATAAAACACACTCTGCGGTGAATGTCATCCTCACCCTGGTGTAATGTAAAACACACACTGCGGTGATTATAATCCTCACTCTGGTGTAATATAAAACACACTCTGCGGTGCTTATAATCCTCACGTTGTTGTAATATAAAACACAGACTGCGGTGATTATAATCCTCACTCTGGTGTAATATAAAACACACTCTGCGGTGAATATAATCCTCACCCTGGTGTAATGTAAAGCACACACTGTGGTGATTATAATCCTCACCTTGCTGCAATGTAAAACACACACTGCGTTGATTATAGTCCTCACCCTGGTGTAATAATTCTCACCCTCTTGTATAATAAAACACACACTGCAGTGGTTATAATCCTCCTCCTGGTGTAATATAAAACACACACTGCGGAAATTATAATACTCACCCTGGAAAAATATAAAACACACACTGCGGTGATTATAATTCTCACCCTGGTGTAATGTAAAACACACACTGCGTGATTATAATCCCCACCCTGGTGTAATGTAAAACACACACCGCGGTGATTATAATCCCCACCCTGGTGTAATGTAAAACACACACTGCGGTGATTATAATCCTCACCCTGGTGTAATATACAACACACACTGCGGTGATTATAATTCTCACCCTCTTGTATTATAAAACACACACTGCAGTGGTTATAATCCTCCTCCTGGTGTAATATAAAACACACACTGCGGTAATTATAATACTCACCCTGGTATAATATAAAACACACTCTGCGGTGATTATAAACCTCACCCTCTTGTATTATAAAACACACACTGCGGTGGGTATAATCCTCCCCCTGGTGTAATATAAAACACACACTGCGGTGATTATAATACTTACCCTGGTGTAATATAAAACACCCACTTCGGATATTGTAATTCTCACCCTGGTGTTTTCTAAAACACACACTGCGGTGATTATAATTCTCACCCTCTTGTATTATAAAACACACACTGCGGTGGTTATAATCCTCACCCTGGTGCAATACAAAGCACACACTGCGGTGATTATAATCCTCACCCTGGTGTAATCTAAAACACACACTGCAGTGAATATAATCCTCACCCTGGTGTAATATAAAACACACACTGCGGTGATTCTAATCCTCACCCTGGTGTAATATACAACACACACTGCGGTGATTATAACTCTCACCCTCTTGTATTATAAAACACACACTGCAGTGGTTATAATCCTCCTCCTGGTGTAATATAAAACACACACTGCGGTAATTATAATACTCACCCTGGTATAATATAAAACACACTCTGCGGTGATTATAATCCTCACCCTGGTGTAATATGTAACACACACTGTGGTGATTATAATTCTCACCCTCTTGAATTATAAAATACACATTGCGGTGATTATAATCCTCACCCTGGTATAATGTAAAACACACACTGCGGTGATTATAATCCTCACCCTGATGTAATATAAAACACACACTGCGGTGATTATAATCCCCACCCTGGTGTAATATAAAACACACACTGCGGTGATTATAATCCTCACCCAGGTGTAATATAAAACACCCACTTCGGATATTGTAATCCTCACCCTGGTGTTTTCTAAAACACACACTGCGGTGATTATAATTCTCACCCTCTTGTATTATAAAACACACACTGCGGTGGTTATAATCCTCCCCCTGTTGTAATATAAAACACACACTGCGGTGATTATAATACTTACCCTGGTGTAATATAAAACACCCACTTCGGAAATTGTAATCCTCACCCTGGTGTTTTCTAAAACACACACTGCGGTGATTATAATTCTCACCCTCTTGTATTATAAAACACACACTGCGGTGGTTATAATCCTCACCCTGGTGCAATACAAAGCACACACTGCGGTGATTATAATCCTCACCCTGGTGTAATCTAAAACACACACTGCAGTGAATATAATCCTCACCCTGGTGTAATATAAAACACACACTGCGGTGATTATAATCCTCACCCTGGTGTAATATACAACACACACTGCGGTGATTATAATTCTCACCCTCTTGTATTATAAAACACACACTGCAGTGGTTATAATCCTCCTCCTGGTGTAATATAAAACACACACTGCGGTAATTATAATACTCACCCTGGTATAATATAAAACACACTCTGCGGTGATTATAATCCTCATCCTGGTGTAATATGTAACACACATTGCGGTGATTATAATCCTCACCCTGGTATAATGTAAAACACACACTGCGGTGATTATAATCCTCACCCTGATGTAATATAAAACACACACTGCGGTGATTATAATCCTCACCCAGGTGTAATGTAAAACACACACTGCGGTGATTATAATCCTCATTCTGGTGTAATATAAAACACTGACTGCGGTGATTATAATCCTCACTCTGGTGTAATATAAAACACACACTGCGGTAATTATAATCCTCACCCTGGTGTAATGTAAAACACACACTGCGTTGATTATAATCCTCACCCAGGTGTAATATAAAACACACACTGCGGTGATTATAATCCCCACCCTGGTGTAATATAAAACACACACTGCGGTAATTATAATCCTCACCCTGGTGAAATGTAAAACACGCACTGCGGTAATTATAATCCTCACCCTGGTGTAATGTAAACATACACTGCGGTGATTATAATACTCATCCTGGTGAAATGTAAAACACACATTGCGGTGATTATAATCCTCACACTGGTGTAATGTAAAACACACACTACGGTGATTATAATCCTCACCCTGGTGCAATAAAAACACACACTGCGGTGATTATAATCCTCACCCTGGTGTAATCTAAAACACACACTACGGTGATTATAATCCTCACCCTGGTGTAATCTAAAACACACACTGCAGTGATTATAATCCTCACCCTGGTGTAATGTAAAACACACACTGCGGTGATTATAATACTCACCTTAGTGTCATGTAAAACACACACTGCGGTGATTATAATCCTCACCCTGGTGTAATCTAAAACACACACTACGGTGATTATAATCCTCACCCTGGTGTAATCTAAAACACACACTGCGGTGATTATAATCCTCACCCAGGTGTAATGTAAAACACACACTGCGGTGATTATAATCCCCACCCTGGTGTAATGTAAAACACACACTGCGGCAATTATAATCCTCACCCTGCTGTAATGTAAAACACACACTGCGGTGATTATAATCCACACCCTGTTGTAATGTAAAACACACACTGCGGTGATTATAATACTCACCCTGGTGTCATGTAAAACACACACTGCGGTGACTATAATCCTCACACTGGTGTAATATAAAACACACACTGCGGTGATTATAATCCTCACCCAGGTGTAATGTAAAACACACACTGCGGTGATTATAATCCCCACCCTGGTGTAATGTAAAACACACACTGCGGCAATTATAATCCTCACCCTGGTGTAATGTAAAACACACACTGCGGTAATTATAATCCTCACCCTGTTGCAATGTAAACACACACTGCGGTGATTATAATCCTCACCCTGGTGTAATATAAAACACACACTGCGGTGATTATAATCCTCACCCTGGTGTCATATAAAACACACACTGCGGTGATTATAATCCTCACCCTGGTGTAATATATTACACACGCTGCGGTGATTATAATTCTCCCCTCTTGTAATATAAAACACACACTGCGAAGGTTATAATCCTCCCCCTGGTGTAATATAAAACACACACTACGGTGATTATAATCCTCACCCGCGTGAAATGTAAAACACACACTTCGTTGATTATAGTCCTCACCCTGGTGTAATATAAAGCACACACTGCGGTGATTATAATCCTCACCCTGGTGTAATATAAAGCACACACTGCGGTGATTATAATCCTCACCCTGGTGTAATCTAAAACACACACTGCAGTGATTATAATCCTCACCCTGGTGTAATCTAAAACACACACTGCGTTGGATTATAATCCTCACCCTGGTGTAATATAAAACACACACTGCGGTGATTATAATCCTCACACTAGTGTAATATTAAACATACACTGTGGTGATTATAATCCTCACCCAGGTGTAATATAAAACACACACTGCGGTGATTATAATACTCACCCTGGTGTAATGTAAAACACACACTGCGTTGATTATAATCCTCACACTGGTGTAATATTAAACACACACTGTGGTGATTATAATCCTCACCCAGGTGTAATGTAAAACACACACTGCGGTGATTATAATCCTCACACTAGTGTAATATTAAACACACACTGCGGTGATTATAATCCTCACCCTGGTGTAATATAAAACACACACTGCGGTGATTATAATACTCACTATGGTGTAATGTAAAACACACACTGCGGTGATTATAATCCTCACCCTGGTGTAATATTAAACACACACTGTGGTGATTATAATCCTCACCCTGGTGTAATGTAAAACACACACTGCGGTAATTATAATCCTCACCCTGGTGTAATGTAAAACACACTCTGCGGTAATTATAATCCTCACCCTGGTGTAATGTAAACACACACTGCGGTGATTATAATCCCCACCCTGGTGTAATGTAAAACACACACTGCGGTAATTATAATCCTCACACTAGTGTAATATTAAACACACACTGCGGTGATTATAATCCTCACCCTGGTGTAATATAAAACACACACTGCGGTGATTATAATACTCACCCTGGTGTAATGTAAAACACACACTGCGGTGATTATAATCCTCACCCTGGTGTAATATAAAACACACACTGCGGTGATTATAATACTCACCCTGGTGTAATGTAAAACACACTCTGCGGTAATTATAATCCTCACCCTGGTGTAATGTAAACACACACTGCGGTGATTATAATCCCCACCCTGGTGTATTGTAAAACACACACTGCGGTAATTATAATCCTCACCCTGGTGTAATGTAAAACACACACTGCGGTGATTATAATCCTCATCCTGGTGTAATATAAAACACACACTGCGGTGATTATAATCCTCACCCTGGTGAAATGTAAAACACACATTGCGGTGACTATAATCCTCAGCCAGGTGTAATGTAAAACACACACTGCGGTGATTATAATCCCCACCCTGGTGTAATGTAAAACACACACTGCGGTGATTATAATCCCCACCCTGGTGTAATGAAAAACACACAGTGCGGTAATTATAATCCTCACCCTGGTGTAATGTAAAACACACACTGCGGTAATTATAATCCTCACCCTGTTGTAATGTAAACACACACTGCGGTGATTATAATCCTCACCCTGGTGAAATGTAAAACACACATTGCAGTGATTATAATCCTCACCCAGGTGTAATATAAAACAATCACTGCGGTGAATATAATCCTCACCCTAATGTAATATAAAACACACACTGCGGTGATTGTAATCCTCACCCTGGTGTAATGTAAACAAACACTGTGGTGATTATAATTCTCACCCTGGTGTATTATAAAACACACACTGTGGTGATTATAATTCTCACCCTGGTGTAATATATAACACACACTGCGGTGAGTATAATTCTTACCCTCTTGTATTATAAAACACACACTGCGGTGATTATAATCCTCACCCTGATGTAATATAAAACACACACTGCGGTGATTGTAATCCTCACCCTGGTGTAATGTAAAACACACACTGCGGTAATTATAATCCTCACCCTGGTGTAATGTAAAACACACACTGCGGTGATTATAATCCTCATCCTGGTATAATATAAAACACACACTGCGGTGATTATAATCCTCACCCTGGTGAAATGTAAAACACACATTGCGGTGACTTTTATCCTCAGCCAGGTGTAATGTAAAACACACACTGCGGTGATTATAATCCCCACCCGGGTGTAATGTAAAACACACACTGCGGTGATTATAATCCTCACCTTGGTGTAATATACAACACACACTGCGGTGATTATAATTCTCACCCTCTTGTATTATAAAACACACACTGCAGTGGTTATAATCCTCCTCCTGGTGTAATATAAAACACACACTGCGGTAATTATAATACTCACCCTGGTATAATATAAAACACACTCTGCGGTGATTATAATCCTCACCCTGGTGTAATATGTAACACACACTGTGGTGATTATAATTCTCACCCTCTTGAATTATAAAATACACATTGCGGTGATTATAATCCTCACCCTGGTATAATGTAAAACACACACTGCGGTGATTATAATCCTCACCCTGAGGTAATATAAAACACACACTGCGGTGATTATAATCCTCACTCTGGTGTAATATAAAACACACACTGCGGTAATTATAATCCTCACCCTGGTGTAATGTAAAACACACATGGGTTGATTATAATCCTCACCCAGGTGTAATATAAAACACACACTGCGGTAATTATAATCCTCACCCTGGTGAAATGTAAAACACGCACTGCGGTAATTATAATCCTCACCCTGGTGTAATGTAAACACACACTGCGGTAATTATAATCCTCACCCTGGTGTAATGTAAAACACACATGGGTTGATTATAATCCTCACCCAGGTGTAATATAAAACACACACTGCGGTAATTATAATCCTCACCCTGGTGAAATATAAAACACACACTGCGGTGATTATAATCCTCACCCTGGTGTAATATAAAACACACACTGCGGTGATTATAATACTCATCCTGGTGAAATGTAAAACACACATTGCGGTGATTATAATCCTCACACTGGTGTAATGTAAAACACACACTACGGTGATTATAATCCTCACCCTGGTGCAATAAAAACACACACTGCGGTGATTATAATCCTCACCCTGGTGTAATCTAAAACACACACTACGGTGATTATAATCCTCACCCTGGTGTAATCTAAAACACACATTGCAGTGATTATAATCCTCACCCTGGTGTAATGTAAAACACACACTGCGGTGATTATAATACTCACCCTGGTGTCATGTAAAACACACACTGCGGTGACTATAATCCTCACACTGGTGTAATATAAAACACACACTGCGGTGATTATAATCCTCACCCAGGTGTAATGTAAAACACACACTGCGGTGATTATAATCCCCACCCTGGTGTAATGTAAAACACACACTGCGGCAATTATAATCCTCACCCTGGTGTAATGTAAAACACACACTGCGGTAATTATAATCCTCACCCTGTTGCAATGTAAACACACACTGCGGTGATTATAATCCTCACCCTGGTGTAATATAAAACACACACTGCGGTGATTATAATCCTCACCCTGGTGTCATATAAAACACACACTGCGGTGATTATAATCCTCACCCTGGTGTAATATATTACACACGCTGCGGTGATTATAATTCTCCCCTCTTGTAATATAAAACACACACTGCGAAGGTTATAATCCTCCCCCTGCTGTAATATAAAACACACACTACGGTGATTATAATCCTCACCCGCGTGAAATGTAAAACACACACTTCGTTGATTCTCGTCCTCACCCTGGTGTAATATAAAGCACACACTGCGGTGATTATAATCCTCACCCTGGTGTAATCTAAAACACACACTGCAGTGATTATAATCCTCACCCTGGTGTAATCTAAAACACACACTGCAGTGATTATAATCCTCACCCTGGTGTAATCTAAAACACACACTGCGTTGGATTATAATCCTCACCCTGGTGTAACATAAAACACACACTGCGGTGATTATAATCCTCACACTAGTGTAATATTAAACATACACTGTGGTGATTATAATCCTCACCCAGGTGTAATATAAAACACACACTGCTGTGATTATAATACTCACCCTGGTGTAATGTAAAACACACTCTGCGGTAATTATAATCCTCACCCTGGTGTAATGTAAACACACACTGCGGTGATTATAATCCCCACCCTGGTGTAATGTAAAACACACACTGCGGTAATTATAATCCTCACACTAGTGTAATATTAAACACACACTGCGGTGATTATAATCCTCACCCTGGTGTAATATAAAACACACACTGCGGTGATTATAATACTCACCCTGGTGTAATGTAAAACACACACTGCGGTGATTATAATCCTCACCCTGGTGTAATATAAAACACACACTGCGGTGATTATAATACTCACCCTGGTGTAATGTAAAACACACTCTGCGGTAATTATAATCCTCACCCTGGTGTAATGTAAACACACACTGCGGTGATTATAATCCCCACCCTGGTGTATTGTAAAACACACACTGCGGTAATTATAATCCTCACCCTGGTGTAATGTAAAACACACACTGCGGTGATTATAATCCTCATCCTGGTGTAATATAAAACACACACTGCGGTGATTATAATCCTCACCCTGGTGAAATGTAAAACACACATTGCGGTGACTATAATCCTCAGCCAGGTGTAATGTAAAACACACACTGCGGTGATTATAATCCCCACCCTGGTGTAATGTAAAACACACACTGCGGTGATTATAATCCCCACCCTGGTGTAATGAAAAACACACAGTGCGGTAATTATAATCCTCACCCTGGTGTAATGTAAAACACACACTGCGGTAATTATAATCCTCACCCTGTTGTAATGTAAACACACACTGCGGTGATTATAATCCTCACCCTGGTGAAATGTAAAACACACATTGCAGTGATTATAATCCTCACCCAGGTGTAATATAAAACAATCACTGCGGTGAATATAATCCTCACCCTAATGTAATATAAAACACACACTGCGGTGATTGTAATCCTCACCCTGGTGTAATGTAAACAAACACTGTGGTGATTATAATTCTCACCCTGGTGTATTATAAAACACACACTGTGGTGATTATAATTCTCACCCTGGTGTAATATATAACACACACTGCGGTGAGTATAATTCTTACCCTCTTGTATTATAAAACACACACTGCGGTGATTATAATCCTCACCCTGATGTAATATAAAACACACACTGCGGTGATTGTAATCCTCACCCTGGTCTAATGTAAACACACACTGCGGTGATTATAATCCCCACCCTGGTGTAATGTAAAACACACACTGCGGTAATTATAATCCTCACCCTGGTGTAATGTAAAACACACACTGCGGTGATTATAATCCTCATCCTGGTATAATATAAAACACACACTGCGGTGATTATAATCCTCACCCTGGTGAAATGTAAAACACACATTGCGGTGACTTTTATCCTCAGCCAGGTGTAATGTAAAACACACACTGCGGTGATTATAATCCCCACCCGGGTGTAATGTAAAACACACACTGCGGTGATTATAATCCTCACCTTGGTGTAATATACAACACACACTGCGGTGATTATAATTCTCACCCTCTTGTATTATAAAACACACACTGCAGTGGTTATAATCCTCCTCCTGGTGTAATATAAAACACACACTGCGGTAATTATAATACTCACCCTGGTATAATATAAAACACACTCTGCGGTGATTATAATCCTCACCCTGGTGTAATATGTAACACACACTGTGGTGATTATAATTCTCACCCTCTTGAATTATAAAATACACATTGCGGTGATTATAATCCTCACCCTGGTATAATGTAAAACACACACTGCGGTGATTATAATCCTCACCCTGAGGTAATATAAAACACACACTGCGGTGATTATAATCCTCACCCTGGTGTAATATAAAACACACACTGCGGTGATTATAATCCTCACCCAGGTGTAATGTAAAACACACACTGCGGTGATTGTAATCCTCATTCTGGTGTAATATAAAACACACACTGCGGTGATTATAATCCTCACCCTGGTGTAATATAAAACACACACTGCGGTGATTATAATCCTCACCCAGGTGTAATGTAAAACACACACTGCGGTGATTATAATCCCCACCCTGGTGTAATGTAAAACACACACTGCGGCAATTATAATCCTCACCCTGGTGTAATGTAAAACACACACTGCGGTAATTATAATCCTCACCCTGTTGCAATGTAAACACACACTGCGGTGATTATAATCCTCACCCTGGTGTAATATAAAACACACACTGCGGTGATTATAATCCTCACCCTGGTGTCATATAAAACACACACTGCGGTGATTATAATCCTCACCCTGGTGTAATATATTACACACGCTGCGGTGATTATAATTCTCCCCTCTTGTAATATAAAACACACACTGCGAAGGTTATAATCCTCCCCCTGCTGTAATATAAAACACACACTACGGTGATTATAATCCTCACCCGCGTGAAATGTAAAACACACACTTCGTTGATTCTCGTCCTCACCCTGGTGTAATATAAAGCACACACTGCGGTGATTATAATCCTCACCCTGGTGTAATCTAAAACACACACTGCAGTGATTATAATCCTCACCCTGGTGTAATCTAAAACACACACTGCAGTGATTATAATCCTCACCCTGGTGTAATCTAAAACACACACTGCGTTGGATTATAATCCTCACCCTGGTGTAACATAAAACACACACTGCGGTGATTATAATCCTCACACTAGTGTAATATTAAACATACACTGTGGTGATTATAATCCTCACCCAGGTGTAATATAAAACACACACTGCTGTGATTATAATACTCACCCTGGTGTAATGTAAAACACACACTGCGGTGATTATAATACTCACCCTGGTGTCATGTAAAACACACACTGCGGTGATTATAATACTCACCCAGGTGTAATGTAAAACACACACTGCGGTGATTATAATCCTCACACTAGTGTAATATTAAACACACACTGCGGTGATTATAATCCTCACCCTGGTGTAATATAAAACACACACTGCGGTGATTATAATACTCACCCTGGTGTAATGTAAAACACACACTGCGGTGATTATAATCCTCACCCTGGTGTAATATTAAACACACACTGTGGTAATTATAATCCTCACCCTGGTGTAATGTAAAACACACACTGCGGTAATTATAATCCTCACCCTGGTGTAATGTAAAACACACTCTGCGGTAATTATAATCCTCACCCTGGTGTAATGTAAACACACACTGCGGTGATTATAATCCCCACCCTGGTGTAATGTAAAACACACACTGCGGTAATTATAATCCTCACCCTGGTGTAATGTAAAACACACACTGCGGTGATTATAATCCTCATCCTGGTGTAATATAAAACACACACTGCGGTGATTATAATCCTCACCCTGGTGAAATGTAAAACACACATTGCGGTGACTATAATCCTCAGCCAGGTGTAATGTAAAACACACACTGCGGTAATTATAATCCTCACCCTGTTGTAATGTAAACACACACTGCGGTGATTATAATCCTCACCCTGGTGAAATGTAAAACACACATTGCAGTGATTATAATCCTCACCCAGGTGTAATATAAAACAATCACTGCGGTGAATATAATCCTCACCCTGATGTAATATAAAACACACACTGCGGTGATTGTAATCCTCACCCTGGTGTAATGTAAACAAACACTGTGGTGATTATAATTCTCACCCTGGTGTATTATAAAACACACACTGTGGTGATTATAATTCTCACCCTGGTGTAATATATAACACACACTGCGGTGAGTATAATTCTTACCCTCTTGTATTATAAAACACACACTGCGGTGATTATAATCCTCACCCTGATGTAATATAAAACACACACTGCGGTGATTGTAATCCTCACCCTGGTCTAATGTAAACACACACTGCGGTGATTATAATCCCCACCCTGGTGTAATGTAAAACACACACTGCGGTAATTGTAATCCTCACCCTGGTGTAATGTAAAACACACACTGCGGTGATTATAATCCTCATCCTGGTGTAAAATAAAACACACACTGCGGTGATTATAATCCTCACCCTGGTGAAATGTAAAACACACATTGCGGTGACTTTTATCCTCAGCCAGTTGTAATGTAAAACACACACTGCGGTGATTATAATCCCCACCCTGGTGTAATGTAAAACACACACTGCGGTGATTATAATCCCAACCCTGGTGTAATATAAAACACACACTGTGGTGATTATAATTCTCACCCTGGTGTAATATATAACACACACTGCGGTGAGTATAATTCTTACCCTCTTGTATTATAAAACACACACTGCGGTGATTATAATCCTCACCCTGATGTAATATAAAACACACACTGCGGTGATTGTAATCCTCACCCTGGTCTAATGTAAACACACACTGTGGTGATTATAATTCTCACCCTGGTGTATTATAAAACACACACTGTGGTGATTATAATTCTCACCCTGGTGTAATATATAACACACACTGCGGTGAGTATAATTCTTACCCTCTTGTATTATAAAACACACACTGCGGTGATTATAATCCTCACCCTGGTGTAATAAAAAACACACTCTGCGGTGATTATAATCCTCACCCAGGTGGAATATAAAACACACACTGCGGTGATTATAATCCTCACCCTGGTGTAATATAAAACACCCACTGCGGTGATTATAATCCTCACCCTGGTGTAATATAAAACACCCACTGCGGTGATTATAGACCTCACCCTGGTGTAATATAAAACACACACTGCGGTGATTATAATCCTCATCCTGGTGTAATGTAAAACACACACTGCAGTGATTATAATCCTCACCCTGGTGTAATGTAAAACACACACTGCGGTGATTATAATCCTCACCCTGGTGTAATATAAAACACCCACTGCGGTGATTATAGACCTCACCCTGGTGTAATATAAAACACACACTGCGGTGATTATAATCCTCACCCTGGTGTAATGTAAAACACACACTGCAGTGATTATAATCCTCACCCTGGTGTAATGTAAATCACACACTTGGGTGATTATAGTCCTCACCCTAGTGAAATATAAAACACACACTGCGGTGATTATAATCCTCACCCTTGTGTAATTTAAAACACACTGCAGTGATTATAATCCTCACCCTGCTGTAATATAAAACACACTCTGCGGTGAATGTCGTCCTCACCCTGGTGAAATATAAAACACACACTACGGTGATTATAATCCTCACCCTGGTTTAATTTGAAACACACACTGTGGTGATTATAATCCTCACTCTGGTGTAATATAAAACACACTCTGCTGTGCTTATAATCCTCACGCTGTTGTAATATAAAACACACACTGCGGTGATAATAATCTTCATTCTGGTGTAATATAAAACACACACTGCGGTGATTATAATCTTCACTCTCGTGTAATATAAAACACACTCTGCGGTGAATGTCATCCTCACCCTGGTGTAATGTAAAACACACACTGCGGTGATTATAATCCTCACTCTGGTGTAATATAAAACACACTCTGCGGTGCTTATAATCCTCACGCTGTTGTAATATAAAACACAGACTGCGGTGATTATAATCCTCACTCTGGTGTAATATAAAACACACTCTGCGGTGAATATAATCCTCACCCTGGTGTAATGTAAAACACACACTGCGGTGATTATAATCCTCACCTTGCTGTAATGTAAAACACACACTGCGTTGATAATAGTCCTCACCCTGGTGTAATAATTCTCACCCTCTTGTATTACAAAACACACACTGCAGTGGTTATAATCCTCCTCCTGGTGTAATATAAAACACACACTGCGGTAATTATAATACTCACCCTGGTACAATATAAAACACACACTGCGGTGATTATAATTCTCACCCTGGTGTAATGTAAAACACACACTGCGGTGATTATAATCCCCACCCTGGTGTAATGTAAAACACACACCGCGGTAATTATAATCCTCACCCTGGTGTAATGTAAAACACACACTGCGGTAATTATAATCCTCACCCTGGTGTAATGTAAACACACACTGCGGTGATTATAATCCCCACCCTGGTGTAATATAAAACACACACTGCGGTGATTATAATCCTCACCCAGGTGTAATATAAAACACCCACTTCGGATATTGTAATCCTCACCCTGGTGTTTTCTAAAACACACACTGCGGTGATTATAATTCTCACCCTCTTGTATTATAAAACACACACTGCGGTGGTTATAATCCTCCCCCTGGTGTAATATAAAACACACACTGCGGTGATTATAATACTTACTCTGGTGTAATATAAAACATCCACTTCGGATATTGTAATCCTCACCCTGGTGTTTTCTAAAACACACACTGCGGTGATTATAATTCTCACCCTCTTGTATTATAAAACACACACTGCGGTGGTTATAATCCTCCCCCTGGTGTAATATAAAACACACACTGCGGTGATTATAATCCTCACTCTGGTGTAATATAAAGCACACACTGCGGTGATTATAATTCTCACCCTCTTGTATTATAAAACACACACTGCAGTGGTTATAATCCTCCTCCTGGTGTAATATAAAACACACACTGCGGTAATTATAATACTCACCCTGGTATAATATAAAACACACTCTGCGGTGATTATAATCCTCACCCTGGTGTAATATGTAACACACACTGTGGTGATTATAATTCTCATCCTCTTGAATTATAAAATACACATTGCGGTGATTATACTCCTCACCCTGGTATAATGTAAAACACACACTGCGGTGATTATAATCCTCACCCTGATGTAATATAAAACACACACTGCGGTGATTATAATCCTCACCCTGGTGTAATATAAAACACACACTGCGGTGATTATAATCCTCACCCTGGTGTCATATAAAACACACACTGCGGTGAGTATAATTCTTACCCTCTTGTATTATAAAACACACACTGCGGTGATTATAATCCTCACCCTGGTGTAATAAAAAACACACTCTGCGGTGATCATAATCCTCACCCAGGTGTAATGTAAAACACACACTGCGTTGATTATAATCCTCACTCTGGTGTAATATAAAACACACACTGCGGTAATTATAATCCTCACCCTGGTGTAATGTAAAACACACACTGCGTTGATTATAATCCTCACCCAGGTGTAATATAAAACACACACTGCGGTGATTATAATCCCCACCCTGGTGTAATATAAAACACACACTGCGGTAATTATAATCCTCACCCTGGTGTAATGTAAAACATACACTGCGGTAATTATAATCCTCACCCTGGTGTAATGTAAACACACACTGCGTTGATTATAATACTCATCCTGGTGAAATGTAAAACACACATTGCGGTGATTATAATCCTCACACTGGTGTAATGTAAAACACACACTAAGGTGATTATAATCCTCACCCTGGTGCAATACAAAACACACACTGCGGTGATTATAATCCTCACCCTGGTGTAATCTAAAACACACACTCCGGTGATTATAATCCTCACCCTGGTATAATCTAAAACACACACTGCAGTGATTATAATCCTCACCCTGGTGTAATGTAAAACACACACTGCGGTGATTATAATACTCACCCTGGTGTCATGTAAAACACACACTGCGTTGATTATAATCCTCACACTGGTGTAATGTAAAACACACATTGCGGTGACTATAATCCTCACACTGGTGTAATATAAAACACACACTGCGGTGATTATAATCCTCACCCAGGTGTAATGTAAAACACACACTGCGGTGATTATAATCCCCACCCTGGGGTAATGTAAAACACACACTGCGGTAATTATAATCCTCACCCTGGTGTAATGTAAAACACACACTGCGGTGATTATAATCCTCACGCTGTTGCAATGTAAACACACACTGCGGTGATTATAATCCTCACCCTGGTGTAATATAAAACACACACTGCGGTGATTATAATCCGCACCCTGGTGTCATATAAAACACACACTGCGGTGATTATAATCCTCACCCTGGTGTAATATATTACACACACTGCGGTGATTATAATTCTCCCCTCTTGTAATATAAAACACACACTGCGAAGGTTATAATCCTCCCCCTGGTGTAATATAAAACACACACTGCGGTAATTATAATCCTCACCCTGGTGTAATATAAAACACACACTACGGTGATTATAATCCTCACCCGCGTGAAAAGTAAAACACTCACTTCGTTGATTATAGTCCTCACCCTGGTGTAATATAAAGCACACACTGCAGTGATTATAATCCTCACCCTGGTGTAATCTAAAACACACACTGCAGTGATTATAATCCTCACCCTGGTGTAATCTAAAACACACACTGCAGTGATTATAATCCTCACCCTGGTGTAATCTAAAACTCACACTACGTTGAATTATAATCCTCACCCTGGTGTAATATAAAACACACACTGCGGTGATTATAATCCTCACACTAGTGTAATATTAAACATACACTGTGGTGATTATAATCCTCACCCAGGTGTAATGTAAAACACACACTGCGGTGATTATAATCCTCACACTAGTGTAATATTAAACATACACTGTGGTGATTATAATCCTCACCCAGGTGTAATATAAAACACACACTGCGGTGATTATAATACTCACCCTGGTGTAATGTAAAACACACACTGCGTTGATTATATTCCTCACACTGGTGTAATATTAAACACACACTGTGGTGATTATAATCCTCACCCTGGTGTAATGTAAAACACACACTGCGGTGATTATAATCCCCACCATGGTGTAATGTAAAACACACACTGCGGTGATTATAATCCCCACCCTGGTGTAATGTAAAACACACACTGCGGTAATTATAATCCTCACCCTGTTGTAATGTAAACACACACTGCGGTGATTATAATCCCCACCCTGGTGTAATGTAAAACACACACTGCGGTGATTATAATCCTCACCCTGGTGTAATGTAAAACACACACTGCGGTGATTATAATCCTCACCCTGGTGTAATGTAAAACACACACTGCGGTAATTATAATCCTCACCCTGTTGTAATGTAAACACACACTGCGGTGATTATAATCCTCACCCTGGTGAAATGTAAAACATACTTTGCAGTGATTATAATCCTCACCCAGGTGTAATATAAAACAAACACTGCGGTGAATATAATCCTCACCCTGATGTAATATAAAACACACACTGCGGTGATTGTAATCCTCACCCTGGTGTAATGTAAACACACACTGTGGTGATTATAATTCTCACCCTGGTGTATTATAAAACACACACTGTGGTGATTATAATTCTCACCCTGGTGTAATATATAACACACACTGCGGTGAGTATAATTCTTACCCTCTTGTATTATAAAACACACACTGCGATGATTATAACCCTCACCCTGATATAATATAAAACACACACTGCGGTGATTGTAATCCTCACCCTGGTGTAATGTAAACACACACTGAGGTGATTATAATTCTCACCCTGGTGTATTATAAAACACACACTGTGGTGATTATAATTCTCACCCTGGTGTAATATATAACACACACTGCGGTGAGTATAATTCTTACCCTCTTGTATTATAAAACACACACTGCGGTGATTATAATCCTCACCCTGATGTAATATAAAACACACACTGCGGTGATTGTAATCCTCACCCTGGTGTAATGTAAACACACATTGTGGTGATTATAATTCTCACCCTGGTGTATTATAAAACACACACTGTGGTGATTATAATTCTCACCCTGGTGTAATATATAACACACACTGCGGTGAGTATAATTCTCACCCTGGTGTATTATAAAACACACACTGTGGTGATTATAATTCTCACCCTGGTGTAATATATAACACACACTGCGGTGAGTATAATTCTTACCCTCTTGTATTATAAAACACACACTGCGGTGATTATAATCCTCACCCTGATATAATATAAAACACACACTGCGGTGATTGTAATCCTCACCCTGGTGTAATGTAAACACACACTGCGGTGATTATAATCCTCACCCTGGTGAAATGTAAAACACACATTGCAGTGATTATAATCCTCACCCAGGTGTAATATAAAACAATCACTGCGGTGAATATAATCCTCACCCTGATGTAATATAAAACACACACTGCGGTGATTGTAATCCTCACCCTGGTGTAATGTAAACAAACACTGTGGTGATTATAATTCTCACCCTGGTGTATTATAAAACACACACTGTGGTGATTATAATTCTCACCCTGGTGTAATATATAACACACACTGCGGTGAGTATAATTCTTACCCTCTTGTATTATAAAACACACACTGCGGTGATTATAATCCTCACCCTGATGTAATATAAAACACACACTGCGGTGATTGTAATCCTCACCCTGGTCTAATGTAAACACACACTGCGGTGATTATAATCCCCACCCTGGTGTAATGTAAAACACACACTGCGGTAATTGTAATCCTCACCCTGGTGTAATGTAAAACACACACTGCGGTGATTATAATCCTCATCCTGGTGTAAAATAAAACACACACTGCGGTGATTATAATCCTCACCCTGGTGAAATGTAAAACACACATTGCGGTGACTTTTATCCTCAGCCAGGTGTAATGTAAAACACACACTGCGGTGATTATAATCCCCACCCTGGTGTAATGTAAAACACACACTGCGGTGATTATAATCCCAACCCTGGTGTAATATAAAACACACACTGTGGTGATTATAATTCTCACCCTGGTGTAATATATAACACACACTGCGGTGAGTATAATTCTTACCCTCTTGTATTATAAAACACACACTGCGGTGATTATAATCCTCACCCTGATGTAATATAAAACACACACTGCGGTGATTGTAATCCTCACCCTGGTCTAATGTAAACACACACTGTGGTGATTATAATTCTCACCCTGGTGTATTATAAAACACACACTGTGGTGATTATAATTCTCACCCTGGTGTAATATATAACACACACTGCGGTGAGTATAATTCTTACCCTCTTGTATTATAAAACACACACTGCGGTGATTATAATCCTCACCCTGGTGTAATAAAAAACACACTCTGCGGTGATTATAATCCTCACCCAGGTGGAATATAAAACACACACTGCGGTGATTATAATCCTCACCCTGGTGTAATATAAAACACCCACTGCGGTGATTATAATCCTCACCCTGGTGTAATATAAAACACCCACTGCGGTGATTATAGACCTCACCCTGGTGTAATATAAAACACACACTGCGGTGATTATAATCCTCATCCTGGTGTAATGTAAAACACACACTGCAGTGATTATAATCCTCACCCTGGTGTAATGTAAAACACACACTGCGGTGATTATAATCCTCACCCTGGTGTAATATAAAACACCCACTGCGGTGATTATAGACCTCACCCTGGTGTAATATAAAACACACACTGCGGTGATTATAATCCTCACCCTGGTGTAATGTAAAACACACACTGCAGTGATTATAATCCTCACCCTGGTGTAATGTAAATCACACACTTGGGTGATTATAGTCCTCACCCTAGTGAAATATAAAACACACACTGCGGTGATTATAATCCTCACCCTTGTGTAATTTAAAACACACTGCAGTGATTATAATCCTCACCCTGCTGTAATATAAAACACACTCTGCGGTGAATGTCGTCCTCACCCTGGTGAAATATAAAACACACACTACGGTGATTATAATCCTCACCCTGGTTTAATTTGAAACACACACTGTGGTGATTATAATCCTCACTCTGGTGTAATATAAAACACACTCTGCTGTGCTTATAATCCTCACGCTGTTGTAATATAAAACACACACTGCGGTGATAATAATCTTCATTCTGGTGTAATATAAAACACACACTGCGGTGATTATAATCTTCACTCTCGTGTAATATAAAACACACTCTGCGGTGAATGTCATCCTCACCCTGGTGTAATGTAAAACACACACTGCGGTGATTATAATCCTCACTCTGGTGTAATATAAAACACACTCTGCGGTGCTTATAATCCTCACGCTGTTGTAATATAAAACACAGACTGCGGTGATTATAATCCTCACTCTGGTGTAATATAAAACACACTCTGCGGTGAATATAATCCTCACCCTGGTGTAATGTAAAACACACACTGCGGTGATTATAATCCTCACCTTGCTGTAATGTAAAACACACACTGCGTTGATAATAGTCCTCACCCTGGTGTAATAATTCTCACCCTCTTGTATTACAAAACACACACTGCAGTGGTTATAATCCTCCTCCTGGTGTAATATAAAACACACACTGCGGTAATTATAATACTCACCCTGGTACAATATAAAACACACACTGCGGTGATTATAATTCTCACCCTGGTGTAATGTAAAACACACACTGCGGTGATTATAATCCCCACCCTGGTGTAATGTAAAACACACACCGCGGTAATTATAATCCTCACCCTGGTGTAATGTAAAACACACACTGCGGTAATTATAATCCTCACCCTGGTGTAATGTAAACACACACTGCGGTGATTATAATCCCCACCCTGGTGTAATATAAAACACACACTGCGGTGATTATAATCCTCACCCAGGTGTAATATAAAACACCCACTTCGGATATTGTAATCCTCACCCTGGTGTTTTCTAAAACACACACTGCGGTGATTATAATTCTCACCCTCTTGTATTATAAAACACACACTGCGGTGGTTATAATCCTCCCCCTGGTGTAATATAAAACACACACTGCGGTGATTATAATACTTACTCTGGTGTAATATAAAACATCCACTTCGGATATTGTAATCCTCACCCTGGTGTTTTCTAAAACACACACTGCGGTGATTATAATTCTCACCCTCTTGTATTATAAAACACACACTGCGGTGGTTATAATCCTCCCCCTGGTGTAATATAAAACACACACTGCGGTGATTATAATCCTCACTCTGGTGTAATATAAAGCACACACTGCGGTGATTATAATTCTCACCCTCTTGTATTATAAAACACACACTGCAGTGGTTATAATCCTCCTCCTGGTGTAATATAAAACACACACTGCGGTAATTATAATACTCACCCTGGTATAATATAAAACACACTCTGCGGTGATTATAATCCTCACCCTGGTGTAATATGTAACACACACTGTGGTGATTATAATTCTCATCCTCTTGAATTATAAAATACACATTGCGGTGATTATAATCCTCACCCTGGTATAATGTAAAACACACACTGCGGTGATTATAATCCTCACCCTGATGTAATATAAAACACACACTGCGGTGATTATAATCCTCACCCTGGTGTAATATAAAACACACACTGCGGTGATTATAATCCTCACCCTGGTGTCATATAAAACACACACTGCGGTGAGTATAATTCTTACCCTCTTGTATTATAAAACACACACTGCGGTGATTATAATCCTCACCCTGGTGTAATAAAAAACACACTCTGCGGTGATCATAATCCTCACCCAGGTGTAATGTAAAACACACACTGCGTTGATTATAATCCTCACTCTGGTGTAATATAAAACACACACTGCGGTAATTATAATCCTCACCCTGGTGTAATGTAAAACACACACTGCGTTGATTATAATCCTCACCCAGGTGTAATATAAAACACACACTGCGGTGATTATAATCCCCACCCTGGTGTAATATAAAACACACACTGCGGTAATTATAATCCTCACCCTGGTGTAATGTAAAACATACACTGCGGTAATTATAATCCTCACCCTGGTGTAATGTAAACACACACTGCGTTGATTATAATACTCATCCTGGTGAAATGTAAAACACACATTGCGGTGATTATAATCCTCACACTGGTGTAATGTAAAACACACACTAAGGTGATTATAATCCTCACCCTGGTGCAATACAAAACACACACTGCGGTGATTATAATCCTCACCCTGGTGTAATCTAAAACACACACTCCGGTGATTATAATCCTCACCCTGGTATAATCTAAAACACACACTGCAGTGATTATAATCCTCACCCTGGTGTAATGTAAAACACACACTGCGGTGATTATAATACTCACCCTGGTGTCATGTAAAACACACACTGCGTTGATTATAATCCTCACACTGGTGTAATGTAAAACACACATTGCGGTGACTATAATCCTCACACTGGTGTAATATAAAACACACACTGCGGTGATTATAATCCTCACCCAGGTGTAATGTAAAACACACACTGCGGTGATTATAATCCCCACCCTGGGGTAATGTAAAACACACACTGCGGTAATTATAATCCTCACCCTGGTGTAATGTAAAACACACACTGCGGTGATTATAATCCTCACGCTGTTGCAATGTAAACACACACTGCGGTGATTATAATCCTCACCCTGGTGTAATATAAAACACACACTGCGGTGATTATAATCCGCACCCTGGTGTCATATAAAACACACACTGCGGTGATTATAATCCTCACCCTGGTGTAATATATTACACACACTGCGGTGATTATAATTCTCCCCTCTTGTAATATAAAACACACACTGCGAAGGTTATAATCCTCCCCCTGGTGTAATATAAAACACACACTGCGGTAATTATAATCCTCACCCTGGTGTAATATAAAACACACACTACGGTGATTATAATCCTCACCCGCGTGAAAAGTAAAACACTCACTTCGTTGATTATAGTCCTCACCCTGGTGTAATATAAAGCACACACTGCAGTGATTATAATCCTCACCCTGGTGTAATCTAAAACACACACTGCAGTGATTATAATCCTCACCCTGGTGTAATCTAAAACACACACTGCAGTGATTATAATCCTCACCCTGGTGTAATCTAAAACTCACACTACGTTGAATTATAATCCTCACCCTGGTGTAATATAAAACACACACTGCGGTGATTATAATCCTCACACTAGTGTAATATTAAACATACACTGTGGTGATTATAATCCTCACCCAGGTGTAATGTAAAACACACACTGCGGTGATTATAATCCTCACACTAGTGTAATATTAAACATACACTGTGGTGATTATAATCCTCACCCAGGTGTAATATAAAACACACACTGCGGTGATTATAATACTCACCCTGGTGTAATGTAAAACACACACTGCGTTGATTATATTCCTCACACTGGTGTAATATTAAACACACACTGTGGTGATTATAATCCTCACCCTGGTGTAATGTAAAACACACACTGCGGTGATTATAATCCCCACCATGGTGTAATGTAAAACACACACTGCGGTGATTATAATCCCCACCCTGGTGTAATGTAAAACACACACTGCGGTAATTATAATCCTCACCCTGTTGTAATGTAAACACACACTGAGGTGATTATAATCCCCACCCTGGTGTAATGTAAAACACACACTGCGGTGATTATAATCCTCACCCTGGTGTAATGTAAAACACACACTGCGGTGATTATAATCCTCACCCTGGTGTAATGTAAAACACACACTGCGGTAATTATAATCCTCACCCTGTTGTAATGTAAACACACACTGCGGTGATTATAATCCTCACCCTGGTGAAATGTAAAACATACTTTGCAGTGATTATAATCCTCACCCAGGTGTAATATAAAACAAACACTGCGGTGAATATAATCCTCACCCTGATGTAATATAAAACACACACTGCGGTGATTGTAATCCTCACCCTGGTGTAATGTAAACACACACTGTGGTGATTATAATTCTCACCCTGGTGTATTATAAAACACACACTGTGGTGATTATAATTCTCACCCTGGTGTAATATATAACACACACTGCGGTGAGTATAATTCTTACCCTCTTGTATTATAAAACACACACTGCGATGATTATAATCCTCACCCTGATATAATATAAAACACACACTGCGGTGATTGTAATCCTCACCCTGGTGTAATGTAAACACACACTGAGGTGATTATAATTCTCACCCTGGTGTATTATAAAACACACACTGTGGTGATTATAATTCTCACCCTGGTGTAATATATAACACACACTGCGGTGAGTATAATTCTTACCCTCTTGTATTATAAAACACACACTGCGGTGATTATAATCCTCACCCTGATGTAATATAAAACACACACTGCGGTGATTGTAATCCTCACCCTGGTGTAATGTAAACACACATTGTGGTGATTATAATTCTCACCCTGGTGTATTATAAAACACACACTGTGGTGATTATAATTCTCACCCTGGTGTAATATATAACACACACTGCGGTGAGTATAATTCTCACCCTGGTGTATTATAAAACACACACTGTGGTGATTATAATTCTCACCCTGGTGTAATATATAACACACACTGCGGTGAGTATAATTCTTACCCTCTTGTATTATAAAACACACACTGCGGTGATTATAATCCTCACCCTGATATAATATAAAACACACACTGCGGTGATTGTAATCCTCACCCTGGTGTAATGTAAACACACACTGCGGTGATTATAATCCTCACCCTGGTGAAATGTAAAACATACTTTGCAGTGATTATAATCCTCACCCAGGTGTAATATAAAACAAACACTGCGGTGAATATAATCCTCACCCTGATGTAATATAAAACACACACTGCGGTGATTGTAATCCTCACCCTGGTGTAATGTAAACACACACTGTGGTGATTATAATTCTCACCCTGGTGTATTATAAAACACACACTGTGGTGATTATAATTCTCACCCTGGTGTAATATATAACACACACTGCGGTGAGTATAATTCTTACCCTCTTGTATTATAAAACACACACTGCGGTGATTATAATCCTCACCCTGATATAATATAAAACACACACTGCGGTGATTGTAATCCTCACCCTGGTGTAATGTAAACACACACTGAGGTGATTATAATTCTCACCCTGGTGTATTATAAAACACACACTGTGGTGATTATAATTCTCACCCTGGTGTAATATATAACACACACTGCGGTGAGTATAATTCTTACCCTCTTGTATTATAAAACACACACTGCGGTGATTATAATCCTCACCCTGATGTAATATAAAACACACACTGCGGTGATTGTAATCCTCAGCCTGGTGTAATGTAAACACACATTGTGGTGATTATAATTCTCACCCTGGTGTATTATAAAACACACACTGTGGTGATTATAATTCTCACCCTGGTGTAATATATAACACACACTGCGGTGAGTATAATTCTTACCCTCTTGTATTATAAAACACACACTGCGGTGATTATAATCCTCACCCTGGTGTAATAAAAAACACACTCTGCGGTGATTATAATCCTCACCCTGGTGTAATATAAAACACCCACTGCGGTGAATATAGACCTCACCCTGGTGTAATATAAAACACACACTGCGGTGATTATAATCCTCATCCTGGTGTAATGTAAAACACACACTGCGGTGATTGTAATCCTCACCCTGGTGTAATATAAAACACACACTGCGGTGATTATAATCCTCACCCTGGTGTAATATAAAACACCCACTGCGGTGAATATAGACCTCACCCTGGTGTAATATAAAACACACACTGCGGTGATTATAATCCTCATCCTGGTGTAATATAAAACACACACTGCGGTGATTGTAATCCTCACCCTGGTGTAATATAAAACACACACTGCAGTGATTATAATCCTCACCCTGGTGTAATGTAAATCACACACTTGGGTGATTATAGTCCTCACCCTAGTGAAATATAAAACACACACTGCGGTGATTATAATCCTCACCCTTGTGTAATTTAAAACACACTGCAGTGATTATAATCCTCACCCTGCTGTAATATAAAACACACTCTGCGGTGAATGTCGTCCTCACCCTGGTGAAATATAAAACACACACTACGGTGATTATAATCCTCACCCTGGTTTAATTTGAAACACACACTGTGGTGATTATAATCCTCACTCTGGTGTAATATAAAACACATTCTGCTGTGCTTATAATCCTCACGCTGTTGTAATATAAAACACACACTGCGGTGATAATAATCTTCATTCTGGTGTAATATAAAACACACTGCGGTGATTATAATCTTCACTCTCGTGTAATATAAAACACACTCTGCGGTGAATGTCATCCTCACCCTGGTGTAATGTAAAACACACACTGCGGTGATTATAATCCTCACTCTGGTGTAATATAAAACACACTCTGCGGTGCTTATAATCCTCACGCTGTTGTAATATAAAACACAGACTGCGGTGATTATAATCCTCACTCTGGTGTAATATAAAACACTCTGCGGTGAATATAATCCTCACCCTGGTGTAATGTAAAGCACACACTGTGGTGATTATAATCCTCACCTTGCTGTAATGTAAAACACACACTGCGTTGATTATAGTCCTCACCCTGGTGTAATAATTCTCACCCTCTTGTATTACAAAACACACACTGCAGTGGTTATAATCCTCCTCCTGGTGTAATATAAAATACACACTGCGGTAATTATAATACTCACCCTGTTACAATATAAAACACACACTGCGGTGATTATAATTCTCACCCTGGTGTAATGTAAAACACACACTGCGGTGATTATAATCCCCACCCTGGTGTAATGTAAAACACACACCGCGGTAATTATAATCCTCACCCTGGTGTAATGTAAAACACACACTGCGGTAATTATAATGCTCACCCTGGTGTAATGTAAACACACACTGCGGTGATTATAATCCTCACCCTGGTGTAATCTAAAACACACACTGCGGTGATTAAAATCCTCACCCTGGTGTAATATTAAACACACACTGTGGTGATTATAATCCTCACCCTGGTGTAATGTAAAACACACACTGCGGTAATTATAATCCTCACCCTGGTGTAATGTAAAACACACTCTGCGGTAATTATAATCCTCACCCTGGTGTAATGTAAACACACACTGCGGTGATTATAATCCCCACCCTGGTGTAATGTAAATCACACACTGTGGTAATTATAATCCTCACCCTGGTGTATTGTAAAACACACACTGCGGTGATTATAATCCTCATCCTGGTGTAATATAAAACACACACTGCAGTGATTATAATCCTCACCCTGGTGAAATGTAAAACACACATTGCGGTGACTATAATCCTCAGCCAGGTGTAATGTAAAACACACACTGCGGTGAATATAATCCTCACCCTGATGTAATATAAAACACACACTGCGGTGATTGTAATCCTCACCCTGGTGTAATGTAAACAAACACTGTGGTGATTATAATTCTCACCCTGGTGTATTATAAAACACACACTGCGGTAATTATAATCCTCACCCTGGTGAAATGTAAAACACGCACTGCGGTAATTATAATCCTCACCCTGGTGTAATGTAAACACACACTGCGGTGATTATAATACTCATCCTGGTGAAATGTAAAACACACATTGCGGTGATTATAATCCTCACACTGGTGTAATGTAAAACACACACTACGGTGATTATAATCCTCACCCTGGTGCAATAAAAACACACACTGCGGTGATTATAATCCTCACCCTGGTGTAATCTAAAACACACACTACGGTGATTATAATCCTCACCCTGGTGTAATCTAAAACACACATTGCAGTGATTATAATCCTCACCCTGGTGTAATGTAAAACACACACTGCGGTGATTATAATACTCACCCTGGTGTCATGTAAAACACACACTGCGGTGACTATAATCCTCACACTGGTGTAATATAAAACACACACTGCGGTGATTATAATCCTCACCCAGGTGTAATGTAAAACACACACTGCGGTGATTATAATCCCCACCCTGGTGTAATGTAAAACACACACTGCGGCAATTATAATCCTCACCCTGGTGTAATGTAAAACACACACTGCGGTAATTATAATCCTCACCCTGTTGCAATGTAAACACACACTGCGGTGATTATAATCCTCACCCTGGTGTAATATAAAACACACACTGCGGTGATTATAATCCTCACCCTGGTGTCATATAAAACACACACTGCGGTGATTATAATCCTCACCCTGGTGTAATATATTACACACGCTGCGGTGATTATAATTCTCCCCTCTTGTAATATAAAACACACACTGCGAAGGTTATAATCCTCCCCCTGCTGTAATATAAAACACACACTACGGTGATTATAATCCTCACCCGCGTGAAATGTAAAACACACACTTCGTTGATTCTCGTCCTCACCCTGGTGTAATATAAAGCACACACTGCGGTGATTATAATCCTCACCCTGGTGTAATCTAAAACACACACTGCAGTGATTATAATCCTCACCCTGGTGTAATCTAAAACACACACTGCAGTGATTATAATCCTCACCCTGGTGTAATCTAAAACACACACTGCGTTGGATTATAATCCTCACCCTGGTGTAACATAAAACACACACTGCGGTGATTATAATCCTCACACTAGTGTAATATTAAACATACACTGTGGTGATTATAATCCTCACCCAGGTGTAATATAAAACACACACTGCTGTGATTATAATACTCACCCTGGTGTAATGTAAAACACACTCTGCGGTAATTATAATCCTCACCCTGGTGTAATGTAAACACACACTGCGGTGATTATAATCCCCACCCTGGTGTAATGTAAAACACACACTGCGGTAATTATAATCCTCACACTAGTGTAATATTAAACACACACTGCGGTGATTATAATCCTCACCCTGGTGTAATATAAAACACACACTGCGGTGATTATAATACTCACCCTGGTGTAATGTAAAACACACACTGCGGTGATTATAATCCTCACCCTGGTGTAATATAAAACACACACTGCGGTGATTATAATACTCACCCTGGTGTAATGTAAAACACACTCTGCGGTAATTATAATCCTCACCCTGGTGTAATGTAAACACACACTGCGGTGATTATAATCCCCACCCTGGTGTATTGTAAAACACACACTGCGGTAATTATAATCCTCACCCTGGTGTAATGTAAAACACACACTGCGGTGATTATAATCCTCATCCTGGTGTAATATAAAACACACACTGCGGTGATTATAATCCTCACCCTGGTGAAATGTAAAACACACATTGCGGTGACTATAATCCTCAGCCAGGTGTAATGTAAAACACACACTGCGGTGATTATAATCCCCACCCTGGTGTAATGTAAAACACACACTGCGGTGATTATAATCCCCACCCTGGTGTAATGAAAAACACACAGTGCGGTAATTATAATCCTCACCCTGGTGTAATGTAAAACACACACTGCGGTAATTATAATCCTCACCCTGTTGTAATGTAAACACACACTGCGGTGATTATAATCCTCACCCTGGTGAAATGTAAAACACACATTGCAGTGATTATAATCCTCACCCAGGTGTAATATAAAACAATCACTGCGGTGAATATAATCCTCACCCTAATGTAATATAAAACACACACTGCGGTGATTGTAATCCTCACCCTGGTGTAATGTAAACAAACACTGTGGTGATTATAATTCTCACCCTGGTGTATTATAAAACACACACTGTGGTGATTATAATTCTCACCCTGGTGTAATATATAACACACACTGCGGTGAGTATAATTCTTACCCTCTTGTATTATAAAACACACACTGCGGTGATTATAATCCTCACCCTGATGTAATATAAAACACACACTGCGGTGATTGTAATCCTCACCCTGGTCTAATGTAAACACACACTGCGGTGATTATAATCCCCACCCTGGTGTAATGTAAAACACACACTGCGGTAATTATAATCCTCACCCTGGTGTAATGTAAAACACACACTGCGGTGATTATAATCCTCATCCTGGTATAATATAAAACACACACTGCGGTGATTATAATCCTCACCCTGGTGAAATGTAAAACACACATTGCGGTGACTTTTATCCTCAGCCAGGTGTAATGTAAAACACACACTGCGGTGATTATAATCCCCACCCGGGTGTAATGTAAAACACACACTGCGGTGATTATAATCCTCACCTTGGTGTAATATACAACACACACTGCGGTGATTATAATTCTCACCCTCTTGTATTATAAAACACACACTGCAGTGGTTATAATCCTCCTCCTGGTGTAATATAAAACACACACTGCGGTAATTATAATACTCACCCTGGTATAATATAAAACACACTCTGCGGTGATTATAATCCTCACCCTGGTGTAATATGTAACACACACTGTGGTGATTATAATTCTCACCCTCTTGAATTATAAAATACACATTGCGGTGATTATAATCCTCACCCTGGTATAATGTAAAACACACACTGCGGTGATTATAATCCTCACCCTGAGGTAATATAAAACACACACTGCGGTGATTATAATCCTCACCCTGGTGTAATATAAAACACACACTGCGGTGATTATAATCCTCACTCTGGTGTAATATAAAACACACACTGCGGTAATTATAATCCTCACCCTGGTGTAATGTAAAACACACATGGGTTGATTATAATCCTCACCCAGGTGTAATATAAAACACACACTGCGGTGATTATAATACCCACCCTGGTGTAATATAAAACACACACTGCGGTAATTATAATCCTCACCCTGGTGAAATGTAAAACACGCACTGCGGTAATTATAATCCTCACCCTGGTGTAATGTAAACACACACTGCGGTGATTATAATACTCATCCTGGTGAAATGTAAAACACACATTGCGGTGATTATAATCCTCACACTGGTGTAATGTAAAACACACACTACGGTGATTATAATCCTCACCCTGGTGCAATAAAAACACACACTGCGGTGATTATAATCCTCACCCTGGTGTAATCTAAAACACACACTACGGTGATTATAATCCTCACCCTGGTGTAATCTAAAACACACACTGCAGTGATTATAATCCTCACCCTGGTGTAATGTAAAACACACACTGCGGTGATTATAATACTCACCCTGGTGTCATGTAAAACACACACTGCGGTGACTATAATCCTCACACTGGTGTAATATAAAACACACACTGCGGTGATTATAATCCTCACCCAGGTGTAATGTAAAACACACACTGCGGTGATTATAATCCCCACCCTGGTGTAATGTAAAACACACACTGCGGCAATTATAATCCTCACCCTGGTGTAATGTAAAACACACACTGCGGTAATTATAATCCTCACCCTGTTGCAATGTAAACACACACTGCGGTGATTATAATCCTCACCCTGGTGTAATATAAAACACACACTGCGGTGATTATAATCCTCACCCTGGTGTCATATAAAACACACACTGCGGTGATTATAATCCTCACCCTGGTGTAATATATTACACACGCTGCGGTGATTATAATTCTCCCCTCTTGTAATATAAAACACACACTGCGAAGGTTATAATCCTCCCCCTGCTGTAATATAAAACACACACTACGGTGATTATAATCCTCACCCGCGTGAAATGTAAAACACACACTTCGTTGATTCTCGTCCTCACCCTGGTGTAATATAAAGCACACACTGCGGTGATTATAATCCTCACCCTGGTGTAATCTAAAACACACACTGCAGTGATTATAATCCTCACCCTGGTGTAATCTAAAACACACACTGCAGTGATTATAATCCTCACCCTGGTGTAATCTAAAACACACACTGCGTTGGATTATAATCCTCACCCTGGTGTAACATAAAACACACACTGCGGTGATTATAATCCTCACACTAGTGTAATATTAAACATACACTGTGGTGATTATAATCCTCACCCAGGTGTAATATAAAACACACACTGCTGTGATTATAATACTCACCCTGGTGTAATGTAAAACACACACTGCGGTGATTATAATACTCACCCTGGTGTCATGTAAAACACACACTGCGGTGATTATAATACTCACCCAGGTGTAATGTAAAACACACACTGCGGTGATTATAATCCTCACACTAGTGTAATATTAAACACACACTGCGGTGATTATAATCCTCACCCTGGTGTAATATAAAACACACACTGCGGTGATTATAATACTCACCCTGGTGTAATGTAAAACACACACTGCGGTGATTATAATCCTCACCCTGGTGTAATATTAAACACACACTGTGGTAATTATAATCCTCACCCTGGTGTAATGTAAAACACACACTGCGGTAATTATAATCCTCACCCTGGTGTAATGTAAAACACACTCTGCGGTAATTATAATCCTCACCCTGGTGTAATGTAAACACACACTGCGGTGATTATAATCCCCACCCTGGTGTAATGTAAAACACACACTGCGGTAATTATAATCCTCACCCTGGTGTAATGTAAAACACACACTGCGGTGATTATAATCCTCATCCTGGTGTAATATAAAACACACACTGCGGTGATTATAATCCTCACCCTGGTGAAATGTAAAACACACATTGCGGTGACTATAATCCTCAGCCAGGTGTAATGTAAAGCACACACTGCGGTAATTATAATCCTCACCCTGTTGTAATGTAAACACACACTGCGGTGATTATAATCCTCACCCTGGTGAAATGTAAAACACACATTGCAGTGATTATAATCCTCACCCAGGTGTAATATAAAACAATCACTGCGGTGAATATAATCCTCACCCTGATGTAATATAAAACACACACTGCGGTGATTGTAATCCTCACCCTGGTGTAATGTAAACAAACACTGTGGTGATTATAATTCTCACCCTGGTGTATTATAAAACACACACTGTGGTGATTATAATTCTCACCCTGGTGTAATATATAACACACACTGCGGTGAGTATAATTCTTACCCTCTTGTATTATAAAACACACACTGCGGTGATTATAATCCTCACCCTGATGTAATATAAAACACACACTGCGGTGATTGTAATCCTCACCCTGGTCTAATGTAAACACACACTGCGGTGATTATAATCCCCACCCTGGTGTAATGTAAAACACACACTGCGGTAATTGTAATCCTCACCCTGGTGTAATGTAAAACACACACTGCGGTGATTATAATCCTCATCCTGGTGTAAAATAAAACACACACTGCGGTGATTATAATCCTCACCCTGGTGAAATGTAAAACACACATTGCGGTGACTTTTATCCTCAGCCAGGTGTAATGTAAAACACACACTGCGGTGATTATAATCCCCACCCTGGTGTAATATAAAACACACACTGCGGTGATTATAATCCCAACCCTGGTGTAATATAAAACACACACTGTGGTGATTATAATTCTCACCCTGGTGTAATATATAACACACACTGCGGTGAGTATAATTCTTACCCTCTTGTATTATAAAACACACACTGCGGTGATTATAATCCTCACCCTGATGTAATATAAAACACACACTGCGGTGATTGTAATCCTCACCCTGGTCTAATGTAAACACACACTGTGGTGATTATAATTCTCACCCTGGTGTATTATAAAACACACACTGTGGTGATTATAATTCTCACCCTGGTGTAATATATAACACACACTGCGGTGAGTATAATTCTTACCCTCTTGTATTATAAAACACACACTGCGGTGATTATAATCCTCACCCTGGTGTAATAAAAAACACACTCTGCGGTGATTATAATCCTCACCCAGGTGGAATATAAAACACACACTGCGGTGATTATAATCCTCACCCTGGTGTAATATAAAACACCCACTGTGGTGATTATAATTCTCACCCTGGTGTAATATATAACACACACTGCGGTGAGTATAATTCTTACCCTCTTGTATTATAAAACACACACTGCGGTGATTATAATCCTCACCCTGATGTAATATAAAACACACACTGCGGTGATTGTAATCCTCACCCTGGTCTAATGTAAACACACACTGTGGTGATTATAATTCTCACCCTGGTGTATTATAAAACACACACTGTGGTGATTATAATTCTCACCCTGGTGTAATATATAACACACACTGCGGTGAGTATAATTCTTACCCTCTTGTATTATAAAACACACACTGCGGTGATTATAATCCTCACCCTGGTGTAATAAAAAACACACTCTGCGGTGATTATAATCCTCACCCAGGTGGAATATAAAACACACACTGCGGTGATTATAATCCTCACCCTGGTGTAATATAAAACACCCACTGCGGTGATTATAATCCTCACCCTGGTGTAATATAAAACACCCACTGCGGTGATTATAGACCTCACCCTGGTGTAATATAAAACACACACTGCGGTGATTATAATCCTCATCCTGGTGTAATGTAAAACACACACTGCAGTGATTATAATCCTCACCCTGGTGTAATATAAAACACACACTGCGGTGATTATAATCCTCACCCTGGTGTAATATAAAACACCCACTGCGGTGATTATAGACCTCACCCTGGTGTAATATAAAACACACACTGCGGTGATTATAATCCTCACCCTGGTGTAATGTAAAACACACACTGCAGTGATTATAATCCTCACCCTGGTGTAATGTAAATCACACACTTGGGTGATTATAGTCCTCACCCTAGTGAAATATAAAACACACACTGCGGTGATTATAATCCTCACCCTTGTGTAATTTAAAACACACTGCAGTGATTATAATCCTCACCCTGCTGTAATATAAAACACACTCTGCGGTGAATGTCGTCCTCACCCTGGTGAAATATAAAACACACACTACGGTGATTATAATCCTCACCCTGGTTTAATTTGAAACACACACTGTGGTGATTATAATCCTCACTCTGGTGTAATATAAAACACACTCTGCTGTGCTTATAATCCTCACGCTGTTGTAATATAAAACACACACTGCGGTGATAATAATCTTCATTCTGGTGTAATATAAAACACACACTGCGGTGATTATAATCTTCACTCTCGTGTAATATAAAACACACTCTGCGGTGAATGTCATCCTCACCCTGGTGTAATGTAAAACACACACTGCGGTGATTATAATCCTCACTCTGGTGTAATATAAAACACACTCTGCGGTGCTTATAATCCTCACGCTGTTGTAATATAAAACACAGACTGCGGTGATTATAATCCTCACTCTGGTGTAATATAAAACACACTCTGCGGTGAATATAATCCTCACCCTGGTGTAATGTAAAACACACACTGCGGTGATTATAATCCTCACCTTGCTGTAATGTAAAACACACACTGCGTTGATAATAGTCCTCACCCTGGTGTAATAATTCTCACCCTCTTGTATTACAAAACACACACTGCAGTGGTTATAATCCTCCTCCTGGTGTAATATAAAACACACACTGCGGTAATTATAATACTCACCCTGGTACAATATAAAACACACACTGCGGTGATTATAATCCTCATCCTGGTGTAATGTAAAACACACACTGCAGTGATTATAATCCTCACCCTGGTGTAATATAAAACACACACTGCGGTGATTATAATCCTCACCCTGGTGTAATATAAAACACCCACTGCGGTGATTATAGACCTCACCCTGGTGTAATATAAAACACACACTGCGGTGATTATAATCCTCACCCTGGTGTAATGTAAAACACACACTGCAGTGATTATAATCCTCACCCTGGTGTAATGTAAATCACACACTTGGGTGATTATAGTCCTCACCCTAGTGAAATATAAAACACACACTGCGGTGATTATAATCCTCACCCTTGTGTAATTTAAAACACACTGCAGTGATTATAATCCTCACCCTGCTGTAATATAAAACACACTCTGCGGTGAATGTCGTCCTCACCCTGGTGAAATATAAAACACACACTACGGTGATTATAATCCTCACCCTGGTTTAATTTGAAACACACACTGTGGTGATTATAATCCTCACTCTGGTGTAATATAAAACACACTCTGCTGTGCTTATAATCCTCACGCTGTTGTAATATAAAACACACACTGCGGTGATAATAATCTTCATTCTGGTGTAATATAAAACACACACTGCGGTGATTATAATCTTCACTCTCGTGTAATATAAAACACACTCTGCGGTGAATGTCATCCTCACCCTGGTGTAATGTAAAACACACACTGCGGTGATTATAATCCTCACTCTGGTGTAATATAAAACACACTCTGCGGTGCTTATAATCCTCACGCTGTTGTAATATAAAACACAGACTGCGGTGATTATAATCCCCACCCTGGTGTAATGTAAAACACACACTGCGGTGATTATAATCCCCACCCTGGTGTAATGTAAAACACACACCGCGGTAATTATAATCCTCACCCTGGTGTAATGTAAAACACACACTGCGGTAATTATAATCCTCACCCTGGTGTAATGTAAACACACACTGCGGTGATGATAATCCCCACCCTGGTGTAATATAAAACACACACTGCGGTGATTATAATCCTCACCCAGGTGTAATATAAAACACCCACTTCGGATATTGTAATCCTCACCCTGGTGTTTTCTAAAACACACACTGCGGTGATTATAATTCTCACCCTCTTGTATTATAAAACACACACTGCGGTGGTTATAATCCTCCCCCTGGTGTAATATAAAACACACACTGCGGTGATTATAATACTTACTCTGGTGTAATATAAAACATCCACTTCGGATATTGTAATCCTCACCCTGGTGTTTTCTAAAACACACACTGCGGTGATTATAATTCTCACCCTCTTGTATTATAAAACACACACTGCGGTGGTTATAATCCTCCCCCTGGTGTAATATAAAACACACACTGCGGTGATTATAATCCTCACTCTGGTGTAATATAAAGCACACACTGCGGTGATTATAATTCTCACCCTCTTGTATTATAAAACACACACTGCAGTGGTTATAATCCTCCTCCTGGTGTAATATAAAACACACACTGCGGTAATTATAATACTCACCCTGGTATAATATAAAACACACTCTGCGGTGATTATAATCCTCACCCTGGTGTAATATGTAACACACACTGTGGTGATTATAATTCTCATCCTCTTGAATTATAAAATACACATTGCGGTGATTATAATCCTCACCCTGGTATAATGTAAAACACACACTGCGGTGATTATAATCCTCACCCTGATGTAATATAAAACACACACTGCGGTGATTATAATCCTCACCCTGGTGTAATATAAAACACACACTGCGGTGATTATAATCCTCACCCTGGTGTCATATAAAACACACACTGCGGTGAGTATAATTCTTACCCTCTTGTATTATAAAACACACACTGCGGTGATTATAATCCTCACCCTGGTGTAATAAAAAACACACTCTGCGGTGATCATAATCCTCACCCAGGTGTAATGTAAAACACACACTGCGTTGATTATAATCCTCACTCTGGTGTAATATAAAACACACACTGCGGTAATTATAATCCTCACCCTGGTGTAATGTAAAACACACACTGCGTTGATTATAATCCTCACCCAGGTGTAATATAAAACACACACTGCGGTGATTATAATCCCCACCCTGGTGTAATATAAAACACACACTGCGGTAATTATAATCCTCACCCTGGTGTAATGTAAAACATACACTGCGGTAATTATAATCCTCACCCTGGTGTAATGTAAACACACACTGCGTTGATTATAATACTCATCCTGGTGAAATGTAAAACACACATTGCGGTGATTATAATCCTCACACTGGTGTAATGTAAAACACACACTAAGGTGATTATAATCCTCACCCTGGTGCAATACAAAACACACACTGCGGTGATTATAATTCTCACCCTGGTGTAATCTAAAACACACACTCCGGTGATTATAATCCTCACCCTGGTATAATCTAAAACACACACTGCAGTGATTATAATCCTCACCCTGGTGTAATGTAAAACACACACTGCGGTGATTATAATACTCACCCTGGTGTCATGTAAAACACACACTGCGTTGATTATAATCCTCACACTGGTGTAATGTAAAACACACATTGCGGTGACTATAATCCTCACACTGGTGTAATATAAAACACACACTGCGGTGATTATAATCCTCACCCAGGTGTAATGTAAAACACACACTGCGGTGATTATAATCCCCACCCTGGGGTAATGTAAAACACACACTGCGGTAATTATAATCCTCACCCTGGTGTAATGTAAAACACACACTGCGGTGATTATAATCCTCACGCTGTTGCAATGTAAACACACACTGCGGTGATTATAATCCTCACCCTGGTGTAATATAAAACACACACTGCGGTGATTATAATCCGCACCCTGGTGTCATATAAAACACACACTGCGGTGATTATAATCCTCACCCTGGTGTAATATATTACACACACTGCGGTGATTATAATTCTCCCCTCTTGTAATATAAAACACACACTGCGAAGGTTATAATCCTCCCCCTGGTGTAATATAAAACACACACTGCGGTAATTATAATCCTCACCCTGGTGTAATATAAAACACACACTACGGTGATTATAATCCTCACCCGCGTGAAAAGTAAAACACTCACTTCGTTGATTATAGTCCTCACCCTGGTGTAATATAAAGCACACACTGCAGTGATTATAATCCTCACCCTGGTGTAATCTAAAACACACACTGCAGTGATTATAATCCTCACCCTGGTGTAATCTAAAACACACACTGCAGTGATTATAATCCTCACCCTGGTGTAATCTAAAACTCACACTACGTTGAATTATAATCCTCACCCTGGTGTAATATAAAACACACACTGCGGTGATTATAATCCTCACACTAGTGTAATATTAAACATACACTGTGGTGATTATAATCCTCACCCAGGTGTAATGTAAAACACACACTGCGGTGATTATAATCCTCACACTAGTGTAATATTAAACATACACTGTGGTGATTATAATCCTCACCCAGGTGTAATATAAAACACACACTGCGGTGATTATAATACTCACCCTGGTGTAATGTAAAACACACACTGCGTTGATTATATTCCTCACACTGGTGTAATATTAAACACACACTGTGGTGATTATAATCCTCACCCTGGTGTAATGTAAAACACACACTGCGGTGATTATAATCCCCACCATGGTGTAATGTAAAACACACACTGCGGTGATTATAATCCCCACCCTGGTGTAATGTAAAACACACACTGCGGTAATTATAATCCTCACCCTGTTGTAATGTAAACACACACTGCGGTGATTATAATCCCCACCCTGGTGTAATGTAAAACACACACTGCGGTGATTATAATCCTCACCCTGGTGTAATGTAAAACACACACTGCGGTGATTATAATCCTCACCCTGGTGTAATGTAAAACACACACTGCGGTAATTATAATCCTCACCCTGTTGTAATGTAAACACACACTGCGGTGATTATAATCCTCACCCTGGTGAAATGTAAAACATACTTTGCAGTGATTATAATCCTCACCCAGGTGTAATATAAAACAAACACTGCGGTGAATATAATCCTCACCCTGATGTAATATAAAACACACACTGCGGTGATTGTAATCCTCACCCTGGTGTAATGTAAACACACACTGTGGTGATTATAATTCTCACCCTGGTGTATTATAAAACACACACTGTGGTGATTATAATTCTCACCCTGGTGTAATATATAACACACACTGCGGTGAGTATAATTCTTACCCTCTTGTATTATAAAACACACACTGCGATGATTATAATCCTCACCCTGATATAATATAAAACACACACTGCGGTGATTGTAATCCTCACCCTGGTGTAATGTAAACACACACTGAGGTGATTATAATTCTCACCCTGGTGTATTATAAAACACACACTGTGGTGATTATAATTCTCACCCTGGTGTAATATATAACACACACTGCGGTGAGTATAATTCTTACCCTCTTGTATTATAAAACACACACTGCGGTGATTATAATCCTCACCCTGATGTAATATAAAACACACACTGCGGTGATTGTAATCCTCACCCTGGTGTAATGTAAACACACATTGTGGTGATTATAATTCTCACCCTGGTGTATTATAAAACACACACTGTGGTGATTATAATTCTCACCCTGGTGTAATATATAACACACACTGCGGTGAGTATAATTCTCACCCTGGTGTATTATAAAACACACACTGTGGTGATTATAATTCTCACCCTGGTGTAATATATAACACACACTGCGGTGAGTATAATTCTTACCCTCTTGTATTATAAAACACACACTGCGGTGATTATAATCCTCACCCTGATATAATATAAAACACACACTGCGGTGATTGTAATCCTCACCCTGGTGTAATGTAAACACACACTGCGGTGATTATAATCCTCACCCTGGTGAAATGTAAAACATACTTTGCAGTGATTATAATCCTCACCCAGGTGTAATATAAAACAAACACTGCGGTGAATATAATCCTCACCCTGATGTAATATAAAACACACACTGCGGTGATTGTAATCCTCACCCTGGTGTAATGTAAACACACACTGTGGTGATTATAATTCTCACCCTGGTGTATTATAAAACACACACTGTGGTGATTATAATTCTCACCCTGGTGTAATATATAACACACACTGCGGTGAGTATAATTCTTACCCTCTTGTATTATAAAACACACACTGCGGTGATTATAATCCTCACCCTGATATAATATAAAACACACACTGCGGTGATTGTAATCCTCACCCTGGTGTAATGTAAACACACACTGAGGTGATTATAATTCTCACCCTGGTGTATTATAAAACACACACTGTGGTGATTATAATTCTCACCCTGGTGTAATATATAACACACACTGCGGTGAGTATAATTCTTACCCTCTTGTATTATAAAACACACACTGCGGTGATTATAATCCTCACCCTGATGTAATATAAAACACACACTGCGGTGATTGTAATCCTCACCCTGGTGTAATGTAAACACACATTGTGGTGATTATAATTCTCACCCTGGTGTATTATAAAACACACACTGTGGTGATTATAATTCTCACCCTGGTGTAATATATAACACACACTGCGGTGAGTATAATTCTTACCCTCTTGTATTATAAAACACACACTGCGGTGATTATAATCCTCACCCTGGTGTAATAAAAAACACACTCTGCGGTGATTATAATCCTCACCCTGGTGTAATATAAAACACCCACTGCGGTGAATATAGACCTCACCCTGGTGTAATATAAAACACACACTGCGGTGATTATAATCCTCATCCTGGTGTAATGTAAAACACACACTGCGGTGATTGTAATCCTCACCCTGGTGTAATATAAAACACACACTGCGGTGATTATAATCCTCACCCTGGTGTAATATAAAACACCCACTGCGGTGAATATAGACCTCACCCTGGTGTAATATAAAACACACACTGCGGTGATTATAATCCTCATCCTGGTGTAATATAAAACACACACTGCGGTGATTGTAATCCTCACCCTGGTGTAATATAAAACACACACTGCAGTGATTATAATCCTCACCCTGGTGTAATGTAAATCACACACTTGGGTGATTATAGTCCTCACCCTAGTGAAATATAAAACACACACTGCGGTGATTATAATCCTCACCCTTGTGTAATTTAAAACACACTGCAGTGATTATAATCCTCACCCTGCTGTAATATAAAACACACTCTGCGGTGAATGTCGTCCTCACCCTGGTGAAATATAAAACACACACTACGGTGATTATAATCCTCACCCTGGTTTAATTTGAAACACACACTGTGGTGATTATAATCCTCACTCTGGTGTAATATAAAACACACTCTGCTGTGCTTATAATCCTCACGCTGTTGTAATATAAAACACACACTGCGGTGATAATAATCTTCATTCTGGTGTAATATAAAACACACTGCGGTGATTATAATCTTCACTCTTGTGTAATATAAAACACACTCTGCGGTGAATGTCATCCTCACCCTGGTGTAATGTAAAACACACACTGCGGTGATTATAATCCTCACTCTGGTGTAATATAAAACACACTCTGCGGTGCTTATAATCCTCACGCTGTTGTAATATAAAACACAGACTGCGGTGATTATAATCCTCACTCTGGTGTAATATAAAACACTCTGCGGTGAATATAATCCTCACCCTGGTGTAATGTAAAGCACACACTGTGGTGATTATAATCCTCACCTTGCTGTAATGTAAAACACACACTGCGTTGATTATAGTCCTCACCCTGGTGTAATAATTCTCACCCTCTTGTATTACAAAACACACACTGCAGTGGTTATAATCCTCCTCCTGGTGTAATATAAAATACACACTGCGGTAATTATAATACTCACCCTGTTACAATATAAAACACACACTGCGGTGATTATAATTCTCACCCTGGTGTAATGTAAAACACACACTGCGGTGATTATAATCCCCACCCTGGTGTAATGTAAAACACACACCGCGGTAATTATAATCCTCACCCTGGTGTAATGTAAAACACACACTGCGGTAATTATAATGCTCACCCTGGTGTAATGTAAACACACACTGCGGTGATTATAATCCTCACCCTGGTGTAATCTAAAACACACACTGCGGTGATTAAAATCCTCACCCTGGTGTAATATTAAACACACACTGTGGTGATTATAATCCTCACCCTGGTGTAATGTAAAACACACACTGCGGTAATTATAATCCTCACCCTGGTGTAATGTAAAACACACTCTGCGGTAATTATAATCCTCACCCTGGTGTAATGTAAACACACACTGCGGTGATTATAATCCCCACCCTGGTGTAATGTAAATCACACACTGTGGTAATTATAATCCTCACCCTGGTGTATTGTAAAACACACACTGCGGTGATTATAATCCTCATCCTGGTGTAATATAAAACACACACTGCAGTGATTATAATCCTCACCCTGGTGAAATGTAAAACACACATTGCGGTGACTATAATCCTCAGCCAGGTGTAATGTAAAACACACACTGCGGTGATTATAATCCCCACCCTGGTGTAATGTAAAACACACACTGCGGTGATTATAATCCCCACCCTGGTGTAATGTAAAACACACACTGCGGTAATTATAATCCTCACCCTGGTGTAATGTAAAACACACACTGCGGTAATTATAATCCTCACCCTGTTGTAATGTAAACACACACTGCGGTGATTATAATCCTCACCCTGGTGAAATGTAAAACACACATTGCAGTGATTATAATCCTCACCCAGGTGTAATATAAAACAAACACTGCGGTGAATATAATCCTCACCCTGATGTAATATAAAACACACACTGCGGTGATTGTAATCCTCACCCTGGTGTAATGTAAACACACACTGTGGTGATTATAATTCTCACCCTGGTGTATTATAAAACACACACTGTGGTGATTATAATTCTCACCCTGGTGTAATATATAACACACACTGCGGTGAGTATAATTCTTACCCTCTTGTATTATAAAACACACACTCCGGTGATTATAATCCTCACCCTGATGTAATATAAAACACACACTGCGGTGATTGTAATCCTCACCCTGGTGTAATGTAAACACACACTGTGGTGATTATAATTCTCACCCTGGTGTATTATAAAACACACACTGTGGTGATTATAATTCTCACCCTGGTGTAATATATAACATACACTGCGGTAAGTATAATTCTTACCATCTAGTATTATAAAACACACACTGCGGTGATTATAATCCTCCCCCTGGTGTAATAAAAAACACACTCTGCGGTGATTATAATCCTCACCCAGGTGTAATGTAAAACACACACTGCGGTGATTATAATCCTCATTCTTGTGTAATATAAAACACTGAGTGCGGTGATTATAATCCTCACCCTGGTGTAATATAAAACACACACTGCGTTGATTATAATCCTCACCCAGGTGTAATATAAAACACACACTGTGGTGATTATAATCCCCACCCTGGTGTAATATAAAACACACACTGCGGTAATTATAATCCTCACCCTGGTGTAATGTAAAACACACACTGCGGTAATTATAATACTCATCCTGGTGAAATGTAAAACACACATTGCGGTGATTATAATCGTCACACTGGTGTAATGTAAAACACACGCTGCGTTGATTATAGTCCTCACCCTGGTGCAATATAAAGCACACACTGCAGTGATTATAATCCTCACCCTGGTGTAATGTAAAACACACACTGCGGTGATTATAATACTCACCCTGGTGTCATGTAAAACACACACTGCGTTGATTATAATCCTCACACTGGTGTAATGTAAAACACACATTGCGGTGACTATAATCCTCACACTGGTGTAATATAAAACACACACTGCGGTGATTATAATCCTCACCCAGGTGTAATGTAAAACACACACTGCGGCGATTATAATCCCCACCCTGGTGTAATGTAAAACACACACTGCGGTAATTATAATCCTCACTCTGGTGTAATGTAAAACACACACTGCGGTAATTATAATCCTCACCCTGTTGTAATGTAAACACACACTGCGGTGATTATAATCCTCACCCAGGTGTAATGTAAAACACACACTGCGGTGATTATAATCCTCACCCTGGTGTAATGTAAAACACATACTGCGGTGATTGTAATCCTCACCCTGGTGTAATATAAAACACACACTGCGGTGATTGGAATCCTCACACTGGTGTAATATAAAACACACACTGTGGTGATTATAATTCCCACCCTGGTGTATTATAAAACACACACTGCGGTGATTATAATCCTCACTCTGGTGTAATATAAAACACACACTGCGGTGAATATAAACCTCACCCTGGTGTAATATAAAACACACACTGCGGTGATTGTAATCCTCACCCTGGTGTAATATAAAACACACACTGTGGTGATTATAATTCTCACCCTAGTGTATTATAAAACACACACTGCGGTGATTATAATCCTCACTCTGGTGTTATATAAAACACACTTTGCGGTGAATATAATCCTGACCCTGGTGTAATATAAAACACACACTACGGTGATTACAATCCTCACCCTGGTGTAATATATAACACACACTGTGGTGATTATAATTCTCACCCTCTTGTATTATAAAACACACACTGCGGTGATTATAATCCTCACCCTGGTGTAATAAAAAACACACTCTGCGGTGATAATAATCCTCACCCTGGTGTAATATAAAACACACACTGTGGTGATTATAATTCTCACCCTGGTGTGTTATAAAACACACACTGCGGTGATTATAATCCTCACTCTGGTGTTATATAAAACACACACTGTGGTGATTATAATTCTCACCCTCTTGTATTATAAAACACACGCTGCGGTGATTATAATCCTCACCCTGGTGTAATATACAACACACACTGCGGTGAATATAATCCTGACCCTGGTGTAATATAAAACACACACTGCGGTAATTATAATCCTCACCCTGGTGTAATATACAACACACACTGCGGTGATTATAATCCTCACCCTGGTGTAATATACAACACACACTGCGGTGATTATAATCCTCACCCTGGTGTAATGTAAAACACACTGCGTTGATTATAATCCTCACTCTGGTGAAATGTAAAACACACTACGGTGATTATAATCCTCACCCTGGTGTAATGTAAAACACACTACGGTGATTATAATCCTCACCCTGGTGTAATCTAAAACACACACTGCAGTGATTATAATCCTCACCTTGGTGTAATCTAAAACACACACTGCAGTGATTATAATCCTCACCCTGGTGTAATGTAAAACACACACTGCGTTGATTATAGTCCTCACCCAGGTGTAATGTAAAACACACACTGCGGTGATTATAATCCTCATCCTGGTGTAATGTAAAACACACACTGCGTTGATTATAGTCCTCACCCTGGTGTAATATAAAACACACACTGTGGTGATTATAATTCTCACCCTGGTGTATTATAAAACACACACTGCGGTGATTATAATCCTCACCCTGGTGTAATATAAAACACACTCTGTGGTGATTATAATCCTCACTCTGGTGTAATAGAAAACACACACTGCGGTGATTTTAATCCTCACCCTGGTGTAATGTAAAACACACACTGCGGTGATTATAATCCTCACTCTGGTGTAATGTAAAACACACACTGCGGTGATTATAATCCTCATCCTGGTGTAATGTAAAACACACACTGCGTTGATTATAGTCCTCACCCTGGTGTAATATAAAACACACACTGTGGTGATTATAATTCTCACCCTGGTGTATTATAAAACACACACTGCGGTGATTATAATCCTCACTCTGGTGTAATATAAAACACACTCTGCGGTGAATATAATCCTGACCCTGGTGTAATATATAACACACACTGCGGTGATTATAATTCTCACCCTCTTGTATTATAAAACACACACTGCGGTGATTATAATCCTCACCCAGGTGTAATGTAAAACACACACTGCGGTGATTATAATCCTCACTCTGGTGTAATAGAAAACACACACTGCGGTGATTTTAATCCTCACCCTGGTGTAAAGGAAGCACAGACTACGGTTACAATCCTCACCCTGTTATAATTTAAAACGTACACTGCACCATGATTACAATACTCGCCCTGTTATAATATAAAACATACACTGTGCCTGATTACAATCCTCACCCACTTGTCATATAAACATATATTGTGCTGTGATTACAATCCTCACCCAGTCGTAATACAAAACATAAACTGCACCGTGATTACAATCCTCACCCTGTTGTAATATAAAACATACACTGCGCCGTGATTACAATAATCACTCTGTCATAATATAAAACATACACTGCGCCTTGATTACAATCCTCACCCACTCGTAATATAAAACGTACACTGCACCGTGATTACAATCCTCACCCTGTCATAATATAAAACATAAACTGCACTGTGATTACAATCCTCACCCACTCGTAATATAAAACATACACTGTCCTGTGATTATAATCCTCACCCTGCCATAATATAAAACGTACACTGCGCCGTGATTACAATCCTCACCCTGTCATAATATAAAACATAAACTGCACCATGATTACAATCCTCACCCTGTCATAATACACAACATAAACTCCACCGTGATTACAATCCTCACCCTGTTGTAATATAAAATGTACACTGCGCCGTGCTTACAATCCTCACGCGGTCATAATATAAAACGTACACTGTGCCGTGATTACAATCCTCACCCTGTTGTAATATAAAATGTACACTGTGCTGTGATTACAATCCTCACCCTGTCATAATATAAAACATAAACTGCACTGTTATTACAATCCTCATCCTATTGTAATATAAAATATATGCTGCTGGGATTAAAAACCTCGTCCTGTTGTAATATAAAACACACACTGCGGTGATTATAATCCTCACCCTGTCGTAATATGAAACACACTCTGTGGTGAGTCTGATTCTCACGAACAGATCCCAGTATCGCTGGAATCACACAGTCCCCTTCCTTTGAAGTACAAAGTGCTACGCGATTGAAGGCAGCTGAATCTTGCCAGAGGATGAGAGGGGGTTACATGGAGGTTTTTGTTGAACAGCCAACATTGAGCAGTGGATTTGCAATGCCTTTCACTTCTTCTGCTATCTCAGTACTCTGTCTGCCAATACTCTCTTCTGACTTATAAATGTCCAGCTGAGGAACACATATATTTCTGTCCCCCTTGCCCTCCATCCACGACCTGACCTTTGTGTATGTCTTCTTCCTAATAACAGAATCTGGCTGGCTGTCACTGGGAGGACACTGAGCTGGTTCCTGATTTTACTCAGAGCTAAGAACCTACGCACTAACCCTGCACATGTCTTGACACATTATGTACCATTTGAGTAAAAACTGAAAGAATAGTGGATGCTGTAAATCAGAAACAAAAACAGAAGTTGCTGGAAAATCTCAGCAGGTCTGGCAGCGTTTTTGGAGAGAAATCACAGTCACCGTTTCAGGTCTGGTGACCCTTCCTCGGAACTGTTCTAACCCCAAACGTTAACTTTGATTTCCCTTCACAGATACACCATGTGAGTCTCCCTCCAATTCCTCATGACACAGTGCTTTTGTAATCTCCCCTAACGAAAGAAACTAACCCCGGGTATTGTTATGTTTCGGGAGGAATAGGAGGCCAAAGAGTCTAATAAAACCAGGAGCTTTGTTAAGAAGGTGTTCAATCTGCAGGCAGCAAGGTTAGAACTGAGCTATCTCCCTCCAAAATGGCTGAGAGCTTCATTATGCTGTCATGTAATCAGACTGTTAAAGTGACAGTCCAATGTGTTTATCCATTCCTGATGAAGGCTTTTGCCCAACACGACGATTTTCCTGCTGCCTGAGCTGCTGTGCTTTTCCAGCACCACTCTTAATCTTGACTCTGATCTCCAGCATCTGCAGTACCCACTTCTGCTCTGTATTTATCACATATTCAACACAATGATTCCAGAAGAAACTAAACATGGATATTATGGTATCGAAGACGCTTCCAGCTGTCTATCACAGCTAACTATATGTACAAACATTACAGTTATGTAAGTATCTGGCTAATATGAAGCTATTTGGTTACAAGAGAGAAGCCCACTCCCAGTACAGTGGCTTGCTTCAACTGGTCAGAGGTTAAGGTGGAGTTGGAGACATTTTTACTCTTAGTTCATATGTTATGATACGGTGTGTGGGTTTTGGTCACCCTGTTAGAGGAAGAATATGATTAAATTGGAGACAGATCGGAAAAGATTTCTTAAGATTTGTCGGGACTGGGTGGTTTGAGTTGTAAGGATTGGCTGGGACATTTTTCACTGCAGTAGGAGGCTGAGGGGATGACCTTAGAGAGGATTATAAAATCATGAGGGAAATAGATAAGGTGAATAGCGAGGGTCCTTTCCCTCAGGTTTGGGAGTTCAAACCTAGGGGGTATATCTTTAAGGTGAGAGGAGAAAGATTTACAAAGGCCACAAGGGGCAACTTCTTTTACCCAGAGAGTGGCTCATGTGGGGAATGAACAGCCAGAGGGAGTACTGGAGGTAGGTATAGTTACAACATTTAGAAGGCATTTGGATATGTACATGAATTGGAAAAATATGGAGGGATATGGGCCAGGAGCAGGCAGGTGGGACGAGTTTGGTTTGGGATTATGTTCAGCGTGGACTATTGGACCAAAAGGTCTGATTCCGTGCTGTATGACTCTATAACAACTCTCTGCGATAGTGCAATGGAAATCAATTCCCCCTGTATTCCCAGAGTCATGACAGATGTGAGGATTGGATGAAACCACTGAGCTGCCCGATTTTATTTAACTGTCTAATTCAGGTTAGAAGAATATGCACATCAGGATTTTCATTAATAAGAAAACTACTGTTTATAATGAAACAATTTTTAACCAATGACAAGAAAGAAATATGCACCACCCATTTATAACACTCAAACTCTCACTTTTTCTACAATTCCTGTACACACACAAACAGACACACAACCATCCTGGGTTTTATTTCAGAGGGACACAGTTCTAGCCCAGTTCTGTGAGCAGACATCAATGAGTTATTTTCTTCCAGCTCCTTTCAATTCCTTTCGACTTTTCGATGAGAATACGAGACTGTGGTTGTACATGATTAAGGATTCCCTCTCTTGGTGTCGCTAAAGCTGTCTTTTCTCCGTGAATCCCTTTCAACAGGAGAGATTTTCAGACAGCAGTGGGCAGGAAAGTGGTGAGTAAGAACAGCCACTGGTGTGGGGGGGTGACAGGCGATTTTTCTGTGACTTCTGTACACAGGAGGAAGGGAGAGAGATTGTCAGGCTTTCCCTTAGCAGCCTGGATCTTTCTGTCACGAGAAAAGACAATTGCCACTTGCCCAGAAACCAATCACAAAGTTGTCACCAGGCCGAACACTCCTGACCTGCACCAACTGATGCCACTTGGAAGAAATCAATTGAAGGACTGTCTCGGGGCAAAACTGCCATGAACACACACTGGACTCTTTCATCCAAGGCTGGAAGTTGCAAATAGCACTAACAAAACAGCCCGTGCTGCTGGCTCACTCTATTGAAAACAGACACAAATTAACAATCAAACAGAAGCCTACACAATAAAACAGAAACTCATTAGATTGAAATAACAGTGCCCGGGACAATGATGCCCTCCAGCGCCCCATTGGTCACTGTGTGCTCCTGCTCCAGGGACACCTAAGCACAGACGAAACCGTGAAAGAGGGACAGACAGTCAGGAACAACAAGCCCCCCCCTGGCCCGCTGCTTCGATCTGTTAATGGCCACCTTGGCCAGGCCCAGGAGCTAAACCCGAGAAGACTCTGAGACATCCACCTCCAGCCCTCCTCCACTCCCCGCGGTGGGGCTGAAGTGTAACCAAAACTAAAGGAGTAGTCCCTTCCACAAAACTGAAAAGGGGCTGCAGATAGACATAGAACACAGAACAGTACAGGCCCTTCGGCCCTCGATGTTGTGCTGACCTTTTATCCTCCTCTAAGATCAAGCTAACCTACATACCTTTCATTTTACTATCGAAGAGTCTCTTAAATGTCCCTAATGTCGCTGACTCTACTACCATTGCCAGCAGTGCATTCCACACACCCACCACTCTCTGTGTAAAAAACCTACCTCGACATCGTCCCCAAACCTTCCTCCAATCATCTTAAAATAATGCCCCTTCATGATAGCCATTTCCAGCCTTGAGAAAAAGTCTCCACTCCAACACTCCAGGGAAAACAGCCTATTCAGCCTCTACGCGATCTTGACCAGATGGGCCAATTGGGTTGAGGAATGGCAGATGGAGTTAAATTTGGAAAACTTGAGGTGCTGCATTTTGGGAAAGCAAATCAAAGCAGGACTTATACACTTAATGGTAAGGTCCGAGGGAGTGTTGCTGAACAAAGAGACCTTGGAGTGCAGGTTCATAGCTCCTTGAAAGTGGAGTCGCAGGTAGATAGGACAGTGAAGAAGGCGTTTGGTATGCTTTCCTTTATTGGTCAGAGTATTGAGTACAGGAGTTGGGAGGTCATGTTGCAGCTGTACAGGACATTGGTTAGGCCACTGTTGGAATATTGTGTGCAATTCTGGCCTTCCTATAGGAAGGATGTTGTGAAACTTGAAAGGGTTCAGAAAATATTTACAAGGAAGTTGCCAGGCATGAAAAGCTTGAGGTACAGGGAGAGGCTGAACAGGCTGGGGCTGTTTTCCCTGGAGCGTCAGAGGCTGCGGGGGCACCTTATAGAGTTTATAAAATCATGAGGGGCATGGATATGGTGAATAGAAAATATATTTTTCCTTGAGTGGGGGAGTCCAGAGGTAGAGGGCATATGTTTAAGGTGAGAGGGGAAAAATATAAAAGGGACATAAGGGGACATTTCACGCGGACGGTGGTACGTGTATGGAATGAGTTGCCAGAGGAGGCTGGTACAATTGCAGCATTTAAAAGGCATCTGGATGGGTATATGAATAGGAAGGGTTTGGAGGGATATGGGCCGGGTGCTGGCAAGTGGGACTGGATTAATTTAAGATATCTGATCTGCATGGACTGGTGGACTGAAGGGTCTGATTCTGTGCTGTACATCTCTATGACTCTATGTGTTCCAGTAACTCATCATTAAAACCACAATATCTTCTTCCAAAGCTTCCTTGTTTTAGTACAGTATCTACTCTCATTTTTAGTGCATGGTCCAAAGACATAAAAGTGGCCTTTACAATGTCTCTTCAAGGCATGACAACCATGGGACATAAGACAACAATAGACGCAGGATTTGTTAATGGGTCCACTGTTTTCAAACCGGGGGAGACAATTGAGAGTGTCAATTCAACGGGGGGTGTGGGTCAAATCACAAACCAATTCTGCTGTAAAAGATCAAGGTATACAGCAGAAGACTGATCCCCTGGTTTAATGGTGATGGTTGAGTTGGGCAATATGTCAGGCTATGAGGTTACAGATTGTGCTGGAATACAATTCTGCTGCTGTTGATCACCCACGGCACCGAATGGATGCCCAGTCTTACGTTATCTGGGGAATTTGACTTGAAAGAAGTTCTGGAGCTAACATATCAATGAATCAAAACCTGCAACCCATTCTAAGTGATTAAAACTTAACAGCAATCGAGAGTTGTTCAATACATCGCATCAGTTGTATGACACTTTGATCTTTTACTTAAAATTCTGTGTATGATGATCCTGCCCCACTAGCTACCTGACAAAGGAGCAGCATTCTGAAGGCTTATACTTCCAAATAAATGGGGCACGATGGCTCAGTGCTGTCTCACAGCGCCAGAGACCCAGGTTTGATTCCACCCTCAGGCGGCTGCTTGTGTGGAGTTTGTACATTCCCCCCGTGTCTGCGTGGGTTTCCTCCCACGTCCAAAGACGTGCAGGTTATGTGAATTAGCCATGCTAAGTTGCCTGTAGTTTTCAAGGATATATAGGTTAGGTGCATTAGTCAGAGGGGAATGGGTCTTGGTGGGTTACTCTTCGGAGGGTCGGTGTGGACCTGTTGGCCAAATGGCCCATTTCCACACTGTAGGGATTCCATGAAACCTGTTGGACTATAACCTGGTGTTGTGTGATTTTTAACTCAGTTTTGAGTTGCTAGATCTGTTTGAATTCTGTCCCATTTAGCAGTGTGATAATGCCACACAACACGATGGAGGCTATTCTCAATGTGAAGGTGGGACTTTATCTCCAACAGGACTGTGCGGTGGTCACTCTGACTGATACTGTCATGGACAGATGTATCTGCAGCTGTCACATTGGTAAAGATGAGGTCAAGTATGTTTTTCCCTCTTGTTGGTTCTTGCCACAGACTCAGTCTATGTCCTTTCGGACCCGACCAGCTCGATCAGTAGTACTGCTGCTGAGTCACTCTTGATGGTGGACATTGAAATCTCCCAGCCAGAATATCTATACCCCTACCACCCTCAGTGTTTCTTGTAAGTGTTGTTCAACATGGAGGATTACTGATGCATCAGCTGAGGGAGTTTGGTACGTGGTAATCAGCAGGAGGTTTCTTTGCCCATGTTTAACCTGAAACCATGAGACTTCAGGGGATCTGGAGTCAATGTTGAGGACTCCCAGAGCAAATCTGTCCTGACTGTATCCCACTGTGCCTCTGCTGGGTCTGTCTGGCTGGTGGGACAGAAGAATTTATAGTTGTGGCTTGGGAAATGGCAGGGGATTGAATAAATAACTTGCCCCTGTCTTCACAGTTGAAGGTATAAAATGTACCCCAGGGTTAGAGCAAAGGGCTAGGGAAGAAGAGAAAGTGATTTCAAATTAATATTAGAAGAGAAAAAAGTATTGGAGAAACGTAGGGGAAGAACCTGAGAAATCCTGAGGGTTTCAGGGTCGAAAAGCGATAGCTGTAGATTGTTGAAGCTCTGGCTCCATCTTTCCAACAAACTTATCATTAACTGATGAAAGCATTTGAATGAACCTGTACCTGGATTTAGCCTTGCATGGTTAAGAAGGGTTAGGAATTGATACACAGAGTTTCAAAACTGGTGAGAGGTCAGAGGTCCATGCTCCTGATGTCACATCTTTAAAATCCAGCTGCCATTAATGCACACGTGTGGTAATGCCATCCCTAAGGAGAGACCCAGCAACAAGTGGCAGTAAAAAATCCACATACGTGCCATCCTTGAGTGACACTTGTAATAAGGAGTGGGCATGTGCCCAATTTTTCAGCTGGATTGTTGTCCTTGGAAAAGGGACGCTCAGGGGAGATTGTTCAATACTTGCTAGAGGTTTAATAAAGGAGTGATTGCTTCTTCCAGGTTATAGGCAGCCAGAGAAGCAGGGAAACGTGGGGGACAGGGAGAATATTCTCATCCAGTAAAAGTTATAACCTGGAATGAAAAAGCAAAAGAACTGTTGGAAATTTGGAACACAAACAGAAATTACTGGAAAAGCTCAGCAGGTCTTGCAGCATTTGTGGAGAGAAATCAGAATTAATGTTTCAGGTTTGATGAGTCTGCTTCAGAATTCTGCAAATCATAAGTACCAGATGGGAATTAGATAAACACTCAAAAGGACAATGTAGTTTCAGAATTAAATGAAAGAGCCAGGGAGTGGGATGACAGGAAATTCCTGCCATTTGTGGGATGTATTGCTGGAGAACTTTATAAAGCATGTTTTATTACATGAGTAAACAGGATAGTTCCCCACCAATCAAAATGGCAATATATTTGAAAACAATGTCTTTATTAACTTTTCCAGCGGACAAAAGAATGATCCTGTTCTTGAGTCAAATCCCTCCTGGGCCTGAATAGCATCCTTCAATACTGAACCATGATGTGAATCAGAATGGGTCTTCATCTCTCACTTGACTTCAGCTCTCTGTCCACTTGGTCAAAGATGTTTCAGCAGCACAGAGCCAAGCAGGCCAAAACCTCTCCTCCACTGCTTGGTGCGGTGGCCTTAGAGACAGCTGGAGGAGGAGAAGGCCGAAGGCTTGTGACTTTGCACCCCAGCAGGGAGGAACTGGGCAGGCTAGGCCGGGGCTATGTGTGAGGACAGCTGAGGCTGAATATCAGAGCCCTGCCTCCAAGTGATCAATAACAGCCACAGAATGAAAACACAAAGGCCTGTCTTTGTGTAAATACTCCACAAAACATGTCATTGTGCCACCCCTGCTCTGGCAGTGGATCAACAGTTTCTTTGACCGTGTGTAGGTTGAATGGCCTGCTCCTGTTCTTTCAATCTTGTTTTTTCAATCTCTGCCTTTTCAGCTTTCAAGTTGGCTATCTGTCTCTATGTTTGGCATTAACACTTAAGGAGTTCTACCAGGTGCCCTAGCTAATATTTCTCCAAGCATATTCATAATCAACCATTTAGCACATTGCTGTTTGTGGGAACCTTCATATAATGCTGACTTGGCTTCAAGGAACATTTCATCGACTGTAAAGCACTATAATTATCCTGGGATTGCAAACATGCTAGATCAATACAAGTTTGATGTTTTCTTAATCTCAGCCCATGTATTCACACCTCTGCCTCGTTGGCCAAGCCTTTAAAACAACTGCTCATATCTCTCTGCGTGGATCGGTATTAAAGTTTGCTTGTGTGTAGCACCTTGGGAAGTCTTTCTGTGTTAAAGGTGCTATTTAAAAGCTATTTGTTGTTGTTGTTTGTGTCTTTCTCAATATGGTTTCCTATTTTGCTTTTGTTTGAATTGTCTCTGTACCTCTCTCACTGCTTCTCTATGTTTCTGTTTCACTCTGCCTCTCTCTCTCTACTTTGTTCCACACACTGTTTTTTAGCCCCTCTCTGTATTTTTTCTATCCTGTGCTCCAATCTCTGATTCTCTATTTCCTGGTGTCTCCCTGCCTCCCCCCTTCTTCCTCTCTTTCCTTGGCTTTCTCTCTCCCTGTCTCTCTTTTACATAAAGATCCACAGCCCAGAAAAAGGCTCTTTGGTTTGACATAACTCCACAAAGGCTGGTATCCCAACACCAAGTCACCCTTTATTTACAGGAGGGGAGAGTCCTTGACACTGATCCAGCTCCCTCAGAGCCAGCTCTTAGAGTGAGCAGATCCTCTGACAGTCCTACTTTTTTTCTTTTCTTTTTTCTTTTTTTCTTTTTCTTTTAATCAAAATAGAGTTGGAGCCCACTCCTGTTTCTTTTTTTTAAAAAACCCCCACACTACCACCTAAGTGCGGTAGTGCTTATTTTTTCCCCAGCACCCATGGTGTGTGTGTGCAGGTGTGAGACACAGTGAAAGACACAAAGTGCACGAATCTTTATTCAATTTCCACCACCAGGAAGATAGGAAAACACCCGGGTGGCCAGTGACAAGCACTGCCCTTCACATCAAAGGGCAATGCTGTGTGATCAAAACAGTGAAGGGGAGGGTAGGGACTAAATCAAAATAGAGTTGGAGGGAGAAATGATGCACTCCACTCCCTGCGGCGCCCACCTCTCCCTGAACAACTCCAGGGTGTTGGTCGACACCAAGGACACCCGGGCCCTAACGTAACCGCGGAAGAGGGGCAGGCAGTCGGCCCTAACGAACCCCTCCACGGCCCGCTGCCTGGACCTGTTGATGGCCAGTTTGGCCAGGCCCAGGAGCAGACCCACGAGGAGGTCTTCAGACCTGCCCTCCATCCTCCGTACCGGGTGCCCAAAGATCAGGAGCGTGGGATTGAAGTGCAGCCAAAAACAGAGGAGGAGGTTTTTCAGGAAATCAAAAAGGGAGTGCAAACGCCCACATCCAATATAGATGTGGTCCACAGACTCCACAGCGCCACAGAACAAGCAGTTGGGCTGGGAGTCTGTGAACCACCGCAACCTGCGGTTGTAGGGGACTGCTGCGTGCAGCACCCTCCACCCCAGATCCCCGAGAGAAAGGGGGAGGACTCTCGCGTAGAGAGCCCTCCACTGGGGATCCCCACCGCCCGGGGGCAAATGGGCACGGACAGTCCTATTTAATTTTTTTTTGTAGTGCTTATTATTTTTTTCCCCAGCACCCATGGTGTGTGTGTGTGCAGGTGTGAGACACAGTGAAAGACACAAAGTGCACGAATCTTTATTAAAATTCCACCACCAGGAAGATAGGAAAACACCCGGGTGGCCAGTGACAAACACTGCCCTTCACATCAAAGGGCAGTGCTGTGTGATCAAAACAGTGAAGGGGAGGGTAGGGACTAAATCAAAATAGAGTTGGAGGGAGAAATGATGCACTCCACTCCCTGCGGCCCCCACCTCTCTCTGAACAACTCCAGGGTGTTGGTGGACACCGCGTGCTCCTTCTCCAAGGACACCCGGGCTCTAACGTAACCGCGGAAGAGGGGCCGGCAGTCGGCCCTACGTCCCCCTCCACGGCCCGGTGCCTCGACCTGTTGATGGCCAGTTTGGCCAGGCCCAGAAGCAGACCCACGAGGAGGTCTTCAGACCTGTCCTCCCTCCTCCGTACCGGGTGCCCAAAGATCAGGAGCGTGGGACTGAAGTGCAGCCAAAAACAGAGGAGAAGGTTTTTAAGAAAATCAAAAAGGGAGTGCAAACGCCCACACCCAATATATACATGGTCCACGGACTCCACAGCGCCACAGAACCAGCAGTTGGGCTGGGAGTCCGTGAGCCACCGCTACCTGCGGTTGTAGGGGACTGCTGCGTGCAACACCCTCCACCCCAGATCCCCGAGAGAAAGGGGGAGGACTCCCGCGTAGAGAGCCCTCCACTGGGGATCCCCACTGCCCGGGGGCAAATGGGCACGGACAGTCCTATTTATTTTTTTATTTTAACCCCCACACTACCACCTAAGTGCGGTAGTGCTTATTTTTTCCCCCAGCACCCATGGTGTGTGTGTGCAGGTGTGAGACACAGTGAAAGACACAAAGTGCACCAATCTTTATTCAATTTCCACCACCAGGAAGATAGGAAAACACCCAGGTGGCCAGTGACAAGCACTGCCCTTCACATCAAAGGGCAGTGCTGTGTGATCAAACAGTGAAGGGGAGGGTAGGGACTAAATCAAAATAGAATTGGAGGGAGAAATGATGCACTCCACTCCCTGCGGCGCCCACCTCTCCCTGAACAACTCCAGGGTGTTGGTCGACACCGCGTGCTCCTTCTCCAAGGACACCCGGGCCCTAACGTAACCGCGGAAGAGGGGCAGGCAGTCGGCCCTAACGACCCCCTCCACGGCCCGCTGCCTGGACCTGTTGATGGCCAGTTTGGCCAGGCCCTGGAGCAGACCCACGAGGAGGTCTTCAGACCTGCCCTCCTTCCTCCGTACCGGGTGCCCAAAGATCAGGAGCGTGGGACTGAAGTGCAGCCAAAAACAGAGGAGAAGGTTTTTAAGAAAATCAAAAAGGGAGTGCAAACGCCCACACCCAATATAGACGTGGTCCACAGACTCCACAGCACCACAGAACAAGCAGTTGGGCTGGGAGTCCGTGAACCACCGTAATCTGCGGTTGCAGGGGACTGCTGCGTGCAACACCCTCCACCCCAGATCCCCGAGAGAAAGGGGGAGGACTCCCGCGTAGAGAGCCCTCCACTGGGGATCCCCACCGCCCGGGGGCAAATGGGCACGGACAGTCCTATTTATATCTGTCAGCCAGGGCTTCCTGATTGGGTAAAAACAATGACTGCAGATGCTGGAAACCAGATTCTGAATTAGTGGTGCTGGAAGACCACAGCAGTTCAGGGACCATCCAAGGAGCTTCGAAATCGACGTTTTGGGCAAAAGTCCTTCATCAGGAATAAAGGCAGTGAGCCTGAAGCATGAAGAGATAAGCTAGGGGAGGGTGGGGGTGGGGAGAGAGTGGCATAGAGTACAATGGGTGAGTGGGGGGAAGGAGATGAAGGTGATAGGTCAGGGAGAAGAGGGTGGAGTGGATAGGTGGACTTCAACAATTTCCCCTTCCCCCACCTCATCCTAGTTTCAAACTTCCAGCTCAGCACTGTCCCCATGACTTGTCCGGACTTGTCCGACCTGCCTAGCTCCTTTTCCACCTATCCACTCCACCCTCTCCTCCTTGACCAATCCTTCCTGATTGGACCAGGTTAACAGCCCCATTCAGGGAACTCATAAACAAAGCTTTTCACATTACAGAACATCAAAACAAAACAATGAGGTCCACCCGGCTGACCTCGTTCCTATCACTACATCCCTCCCCTCTAATTTATGGGAAGTAGGCCCATTCTTTATCCTGCAGCCTCTCCTGGGGTGTTTTTGCACCAGGTTGTGTTCCTCTCACACTGCCTTGGATATTGGTGGCATTTACCAGACCGTAGGCCACATGATGCACCCACAGCATCTCTGCCGAAACTCATCTTCAGGCGGTAACAGTGTCAAGGCTGCGACATATGTTGTGTCCATCTTATCCTCTGAGATGTCTTTGACACTAGGTGGAGGAAGACAGCCCACTAATTCTGACAGCTTTGCCGATGTTTTGAAAGGCCGGTAACATTTTGCCCCTGCCCTGTTTGCAAGGTTGCAGCTTTCATGTGGTCCACATGCTTGTTCAGGGCCACCTCCCCAACCCATACTTTGTACCTCACGGGACCTGACCACCCACCCGCCAACCATGGTTCTTACACATGCAGGGCCATTCCTGTGGTTTCAACACCAAACTTCATTCCCTGAAGTAAACTGCCTCTCTCACTTAGAGGGGTCTTGTGTCCGGCATTGGTGTTTGTGCTGCTGTTTCCCCCTCCCCGCCAGGACTAGGAAGATCAGATTTAACCTGGTGCAGAGTCCTCTCCCCATTAGAAACTCCGCTGGGGGCTGTACCTGTAGTTGCATGAGGGTCCTGTAACCAAACAGGAACCAGGACAGTTTGGGATCGAGTGAAGCTGCAGGCTGCTTCCTTAAGCCTGCTTTCAAAGTTTGGACTGTTCTTTCCACAGGTCATTGGGTAATGGATGGTGTGGAGCTGTCATTATATCCCGATTTCCATTTGACCTTAGGAACGACTCAAACTCCCTGCTGGTAAATGATGACCCATTGACAGTGAGCAACACCTCTGGGAATCACTGTATTGGATACGATGCTCACAAACGTTCAATCACCACCCTTGTGTTTGATGAATAAACTCTATGTATGTCCAGCCACTCTGAGCTGGGTTCATAATGACCAAGAACATAGAACCCATGAAAGGACTGGCAGAGTTGACATATAACTGAGTCCGTAGTTTACCCGGCCATTCCTATAAATGTGGAGGAGCTTCCAGCAGGTAATCTTTGTCCTGTTGGCACTCTGGCACTGTCCCACCAACCCAGCTGTATTGGCATCCAAACCTGGTCACCAGCTGGTGGAGTTCAGCCAGTATCAGGCTGTGACCTTTACTCCGGACTATCACTCTTGCTCCCCATAATAAAATGCTGTCTTCCTCAGTGATCTGGACTCACCAGATTCAGAAAGGTTTCAATTCTGGTTGTGATAGCTCTTTTGTTTTTCCCATCAGTACTAGCTGGTTTAGTTTTGCCAGGACAGAATATTTTAACATCCTCAGTCTGATAGTGTCAGTGGTAACTGGAAAGGTATCTAGAAAGTTTAAATCCAGAATGAACCCTTCCAGAGGAGGATCTTCCGATGGTGTATCTGCCAGTGGGAGGTGGCTCAAGGCATTGCCACTTGGCCTTCTCGATCATGTTCCAACTTGAAATTGTACGCATTTAGAATAAGGGCCCACCACTGAATTTGACTTGAAGCTATGGTAGACATGGCCCTGTCCTCTTAAAGTAGACCTAGCAGGGATTTGTGATCCAGTACTACGACAAATTTACATCCATAAAGGTATTGGTCGTTCTGAGTCTTACAACCTTATGCTCCACAACCACCTGATGAAGGAGCAGCACTCCGAAAGCTACTGCTTCCAAATAAACTATAACCTGGTGTTGTGTGATATTTAACCTTGTCGAAATACTTCTTCAATGTGATGAGAGTTTCTGCCTGACCCACCCTTACAGACAGTGAGTCTCAGATTCCCACCACCCTCTGGGTGAGAAAGTTTTTGCTCACATCTCCTCCAAACCTTCTGCCCCTTACTTTAAATCCCTGTCCCTAGTCATTAATGTCTCAAGAGGAAGGTGTCTTCCTTTCAATACCTCTCCTAATTTTATACATCCCAATCATGTCCCCTCTCAATCTCCTCTGCTGTAAGGTTTTAGCCAACGAGAGCCTAACCATAATGCCACTGGCAACTTGACCACACTCAGCTCAGGAACTAAAAGTGAAATGAGACATCACCTAAGCAGGTTCCATGACTGAAGGAATACACTACCTGGATGATCTGCTAACTGGTTTTCCTATCTCACAAGAGTATCTCTGCTGCTGATACCCCGAGGGCATTCCCTATCTCCCCAGGTTCTCAATCCCCACAAAGCCCACATAGACTAGGTGGCACCAAGATACCTGACAAGAATGAACACTACCCTAGGCATCTATTGAAGCCAAGATGCTGGCCATTAGAATCCATTTCTGCAGATTGGCTAAACCTCCTGTTACAATTGTTAACGATGGATACAGCCGGACAAGCAATTGTTTCCTATTAACAATAATCAAAAATGCATTGTCTTGTAATTAATGTGACGGTGCTGTAACCCTGTGAAACTGACTGTACCTACTGCTCGGGGAGGAGAATTCTTAACTTAACTGTGCAAAGCGTCTGTTTTGTATCAGTCCGGTCAATTTCTCCTCTCCACAATATTGTGTTCATCAATTTCACAAGATCCATATGTAGTCTCGATTTGTAATTGGACAATTCTCTGACAGAGCCCCTGCTAATTGCACCCTTGCCTCAGTCAAAGATGCATTTCATCTGGCCCTGGAGATTGACCCGCTTTTAAGGCTGACAGACCACTCAGAACCTCCCTTCTGACTATGCTAATTTCTTTGATTTTATCACGGACCTTCTCCCCGATTTCTGTACACATATTATCTCTCTCATCTAGTGAACATTGACCCAAAGTTGTCATTTAGAAGCCAATCTATCTCTTCTGGCTCCAAAGACAACTTACCACTATGATCCTTAAATACATCTACTCTTTCCCACGTTATCATTAATTGTTAAATAACTGTTTTTTCACTTGCCAGTATCCTTTCATATCCTCTTTTAGCACCACCTAATTCCCCTTTTAAGTTCTGCAGTATAGAGTCACCTGTATCTGCCACCAGTCTCCCTTTTTCTCTTAACCTTGTCTGGATATCCTTTGATGTCCATGGTTCACAGGATTTGGTGGTTCTGCCCTTTCTCTTGATTGGAAAACGTTGGCCCCATACTCTCCATATTTCCTCCTTGAATGCACCCCATCGTTCCGAGGCAAATTTACCTGAAAGCATCTGCCTCCCTGCCCACTCTGGCGAGATCATTTCTGATTTTATTAAAACCAGCCTTCCCCAAGTTGAGAGCTTTGATTTCAGGCCCATCCTTGCCCCTTTCCACAACAATCTTGAATCTGACACAGTTATGATCGCTGGTTGCAAGATGCTCTCCCACTGACACGTCAACCACTTGCCCAGCTTCATTAAGCCCAGAACAGCCCATCCCTTACAGGCCTTCTACACACCAGCTTGAAAAATTGTCCTCAATTCATTTGAAGAATTCAGCTCCCTCCAAACCCTTCACACTGTGGCTACTTCGGATAGTGTTGGGGAATTCAAAATCCCCTGCAATCTTTACTCTGTAACTTATACACTTCTCTGAAATTTGCCTACAAACACACACCTGTTTTTCTCTTAAACAGAGAGCCTGCAGTCCACTGCCAGCAATGTGATAGTTCCTCTTTCGTTTTTAAGTTCTACCCATAAGGCTTCAGTTGAGGAGCTATCTAAGATGTCATCTCTCTGCACTGCTAAGACTGATTCCCTGATTAATTTTAGAACACCCCTTCTTCTTTTACCTCCTTCCCTGTCACACCTGAAGATGCTGTATCCTGAGCTCCCAGTCCTGCCCCTCTCTCCACCATGTTTCAATGCTGGCGATGCCATTATTCGCCTTTGCCTTAATTTGTGCCCCCAACCCACATTCCTGTTTAATGCAGCTGGCCCACTCTGTGGGACTGGCTGCCATTGCTTTGCCCTGCACAGTCATCTCCTCCAACGGTATCCCAAAGGATTTATCTGTTTGAAATTGGGGTGGCTGCAGGGGTCTCCTGCTCTATCTGTCTTCCTTTACTCTAGCTGGAGCTCACCCATGCACTTACCGCCTGTTCAGTCTTCACCCGCAGTGTGACCACCTCATTGAACGTGCTATCCACATCATAGTCAATGTCACGTATACTTCACAGTGAACTCGCCCACAGCTCCATCTCGGAAATGGAGCTGCATCTAGACACACTTCCTGCCCACATGGTTACCAAGACAACTAAAGCTTCCATGATTTGTCACCTAGTGCAGTAGGAGTGTACTACGGCTGCCATGACTTCCTTCAAGCCCCTGAGTAACTCTCTTCTCTCAGAGAATATAATAATGTTAGTGTAAAAATACCATTACATTACTTCCCTTACACTATTTGCACTTCCCTTACCCTACTTTACTTACAAATGTTCCTTTATTATATTCACCCTGACTTTCACTTATTCCTGTTGCTTCTCAGTTAATTCCTTCTTCTGAAGATAATGTCCTATTTAAAATTATAAATAATTCCCGCACCACTCTTTCCTTGTTTGTCTCTCTATGGTCTCCCTACCTCTCTTTGTGCCTCACGAGGTGTATCATACTTGCCCTCCATATCTCTTTCCTTCTCTCTGTTTCTTTGCCTCTCTGCGTCTTTCATTCTGTCCTTCAGTGTTTTGTTATCTCTGTCTCTCTCTCTCTCTCTCTCTCTGACTCTCTGTTTTTATCTGCACCTTCCTCTGTCTCTGTCTCTGTTTCTCTCTCTCTCTCACTCTATTTCTCTCTCAGTCACTCTAATCTCTCTCTCTCTCCATTACAATGTAATTTGCTCACTGGAAAGATGATGAGAACATCAATAAAACCCACCATTGTGATATCTGAAGAAGTGACTTTGTACTTGACAGACTGACACACACTGGAATGGTGGGTAGCGGAGATATCTCCAGTCAGGGGAGTGTTTGTTTAATCACTGAAACTTAGAGGAACAGACAGAGCAGAGCAAGGTGGTGCTGGAGCTAAGGGGGACGAGACCTGTCATCAGCTCATTTAATCAGCAAACAACTATCTCTTTGTAACATCGCCCCAGCTTTCAGTTTCAGGCATCCAATCAGTGAACAGAGAACACTGGGACAGATTAAATCACCAGCACTTTCCCAGTGTGCAGCGTGCAGGACAATCTCCTGATCAGCAGCAGTATTTTTGTCACAGGAGCTCGAGAACATGGGAACAGAATAACACCCCATCAAGCAAGCACCATGATCATCACCGCAACTTAACAGAGCCACTCACATCAAAATTCCCTCATAGCTTCAGGCCATGAGCAGGAACAGGCCATTCAGCCCATCAAATCTGCTCTGCCATTCAATGAGGTCATGACCAATCTGATAATCCTCAACTCCACTTTTTCCCCATAACTCTCCATTCCCTTTCCCAATTAAAAATCGTTCTCTCTCAGCTTTGATTATAGTTAACGGCCCAGCCTCGACAGCTCTCTAATGGTAAAGATTTCCACAGATTCTTTCTGTTCTGAGAGAAGAAATCCCTCCTTATCTCTGTCCTCAATGTGTGACCCTTTATTCTGGGATTATTCCCTCTGGTCGTAGACTCTCCGACAAAGGGAAACAACCTCTCCACATCTCCCCTGTCAAATCCCCCGAAGAATCTGGTCTGTTTCAATACATCATTTTTCTCAATTCCAATGGGTACTGGCCCAACCTACTCAACCTCTCCTGATAAGACAGTCCCTTATCAGCCAAGTGAACCTTCTCTGTACTGTCTCCATTCCCAGTCTATCTTTCCTTGGATAACGTGAACAAACCTGTTCACAGCATACTTCAGCTGTGGTCTGGCTTGTGCCTCATATCGTTTTAGCATCACCTTCCTGTATTTATTCTCCGTTCTCTTTGAGATACTGGCCAACATTCCAGTTACCTTCCCTATTCTCCTGCTGAACTTGGAGAGATTCCCAAATCCCAATGTGCTGTAGCTTTCTGCAGTCTTTCCCCATTTAAAAAATAGCACTCTCCTCTAAGCTTCCTGCCAAAGGGCATTTCTTCACATTTTCCCACACTCCATCGGCCAAGTCTTTGCCCATTCACTTACCCTCTCTCTATCCCTCTGCAGAGTCTATGTGCCATCCTCACCACTTGCCTTCCCACCTACTTATGCATCATCCACAAACTTGGCTACACTTTCCTCATCCAGGTTATTAAGATATATTGTAAATAATTGTGATCCCAACACTCATCCCTGTAACACTCCACTGGTTCCCATCCTTAAAAATGTCTTCCTTATCCCAACTCCATTATTAGTTAGCCAATCATCTATTCATGCTGATCTACCACCACCAACCCGATGAGATCTTAATGCATCATCTAAATATGGTATTTTAGCCAATGGCTTTATCTTATCCAAATATATTATTTCTACTGCTTCCCCTTTCTCTATCCTGTTTGTTACTTTCTGGGAGAACTGTAATAAATTTGACTGGAATGATGTTCCCTGTGTGAAGTCATGCTGACTCTGCTAAATCATATTATAGATTTCTAAATGCTCTGCTATTACTTCCTTTACAATAGACCCTAACATTTTCTCAACAACAGGTGTTAAGCAAACTAGCCTTTGTGGGACGTTTTCTGTCCCGCTCCCTTTTTGAATAAGGGTACTTGAATTAGCAGTTTTCCAATTCTCTGGGACTTTTCCAGAATTAATGGATTTCTGGAAGATTGCAACCAGTGCATCCACTATCCCCATAGCTACTTATTTTAATATCCTCAGATGTATCCCATCAGGTCCAGGGGACTTATCAGCCTTTAGTCCCAGTAGTTTCCCTAACACATTTTCTTGACTGATAAGTTACTGTAGTTATTTCATCTTATCCAAAGTCTCCACATTCTTCTGTAGTGACCAGAACTGTACACAATATTCTGAATGTGGCCCAACTAAAGCTCTATACAGCTGCAACATGATTTGCCATTTTTATACTCTAAGCCCTGACTGATGCCATCTGCCTCCTTGGCCACTTTATCCATTTGTTTTGCTATTTTCATGGAACTGTGGACCTGTATGCCTGGATGCTACTAAAGGTTCTGTCATTTACTGTAAAACAATATATATTTACGTTCCATTTGCTTTTTTTTCCCTTGCTCACTCCTATCTCTCCCTCTTTTTCCCCTCCTGCTCTCACCTTCTTCCCATCTCCCCTGGTTTTGCTCCCTCTGGCTTCCTCCCAATCTCCCTCCTCCTCCCTCACTTCCCAGACTTTTCCTGCTCTACTTTTTTATCTTGTCTCTCTCTCTCTCTCTATCGCTCTCTCTTCCCCTCTCCCTTCTGTCTCCATTCGCTTTCTCCCTTTTCCTTCCCTCTTCTCCCACTCCTTCTCTCTCTTTCTTACCTCTCCCTTGGCCTTTTCGCTGGGAGATGTATTCTGGCTTCAGCCTGCTCTGGCTGAAGGACAATAGTGGTCCTCTCACAGATTGCATTTCAATCTGTGCTAGGCTCATAATAACACTGCCTGCATCTCTCTCCCACGGCCTGTGCATTCCAGCCAGACCCAATCATACACAGGCATTCTCCAACCCCACACACTGCATGCTGAAACATGGCCCTGTTGTTTGCACAGACAGAGAAAGTCCTTTCTCTTGTTCTGCTCCTCCTCAAAACACAACCACCGATAGAGACAATTCCTCTGTCATTTCTATCACATTACAATCCACAGTCCTTGCCTCCTCCCTCCTGTGTCACCTCCCCTAACCTGTTAACTAATATCCGCACCCAGTTGGTTCTAGACACGGGAAAACAATAGTCAGAAATTCTTGGGTGGTGAGTAATAATCTGGAAAATTTCCCAAAAGTCTAACAGTTTAAATCTGTCAACATGCGGAACTGAGAATGGGACAGAGTCCGCCAAGCTGGGCTTGTTTTACCCTGGAGTGTCAGAGGCCGAGGGGTGACCTTGTAGAGGTCTGTGAAATCGTGAGGGGCTGGGATAGGGTGAAAAGCCACGGTTCTTTCCCCAGGGCAGGGAAGTCCAAATCTAGACGGCATAAGTTTAAGGTGAGACAGGAAAGATTTAAAAGGGCCCTAGAGGACAACGTTTTTGCACAGAGGGTGGGGCACGTATGGAATGAGTTGCCAGAGGAAATGGCGGAGGCTAGTACAATTATAATATTTAAAATGCATCTGGATGGGTATGTGAATAGGAAGGGTTTACAAGGATATGGGCCAAGTGCTGGCAAATGGGACTAGATTAGTTTAGGGTGTGTGGTCAGCATGGATGAGTTGGACCGAAGGGTCTGTTTCCATGCTGTAGGAGTCTATGACTCTGTCACATTTGCTGCAGAGCAAGGCAGTAGACTTGGACTGTGCAGGAATCCCTTGCCTCTGTTTTCTCAGGGTCCTCTTCATGTACTGCTGTGCTTTCTGTTCCTGCTTGCTTCTCCAGTGTCCCTGCAGATAGTCTGGATCAACAGACCATGCCCACTGACAAGTGTCTTCCATTTGTCTGGAGAAGAAAGAATCTCCTTAGACAGGGAATGTCAACGACGCTGGGACTTGCTGCCTTGATGGGGGGAGTGGGAGGGAGAACCGGGAATGATTACAAAAGTAAATGGGATGGGTCAGAGGAAAATCAATGCACTGAACTACAGGGAACTGACTGACTGGATTGCTCTACAAAGAGCTAGCATAGACTTGGTAGACCAAATGGCCTCCTTGCAGCACCCTGGTGGCTCTATGACTATGATAACATGATGGAGGGTATCTGTAAACTAGGAGTTTGTCACAAGGACTGTGTGGTGGTCACTCTTACCGATACTGTCATGGTAGTTTGGTAAGGATGAGGTCAAATATGTTTTTCCCTCTTGTTGGTTCCCGCAGACCCAGTCCAGTAGTTATGTCCTTTAGGACCTGACCAGCCCGGTCAGTAGTCCTGCTGCCGAGTCACTCTTGCTGGTGCACATTGAAATTCAGAATATATTTTGCGTCCTTGTGACCCTCGGTGCTTCATCCACTGGTGTTCAACACGGAGCTGAGGGGGAACGGGATGGGGCAGTGGGTGGTGGTAATCAGTACTGAGGGAGGGCTGCACTGTTGGAGATACTGTCCTTCAGATAAGATGGTAAACTAAGAATTTATTTGTCTGCTTGGGTGGATAGAAATGATCCCATGGCACTGTAGATCCGAGGAGCTCTCTCTAGTGTCCTGAATAACATTTACCTCCCCCTCCCCTCCCTTCCCCCAGTCAAGGTGACCAAGGTAGTGGACAGGGGAATGTCTATAGATGTTGTTTATATGGACTTCCAGAAGTCATTTGATGAAATCCCAATGGGACACTGTTATTTGAGGTAGACGTCCATGGGGTTGAGGGCAAATTATTTACAAGCTGGGAAATTCAGTGAGATGTGACAGAAAGTAGAGCTAATGGATAGGTAACTCCAACGGGAAGGATCTGACAGTGGTGTCCCACAAGGATCTGTGCTCCAGCTTCAATTAATCACATTATTTAACAACACCTTGGATAATGGTATCGAAATGTATATATCCAAATTCGCTGATGAGAGAAAGTTCGGTGACATTGTAGAGAGTGTAGATGGTCACATAACATTACAAAGGAATATTGATAGACCGGGTGAATGGGCAAAACTGCGGCAGATGGAGTTCAGTATAAGCAATTATGCATTGTGGACTGAGAAAGGATAGATGAGGGTACTTTCTAGAAGATATGAAGTTAAATACAACGGTTGTCCAAAGAGACTTGGGGGTTCAGGTGTGTAGGTCTGTACAATGTCATAAACAGGTACAGACAATAATAGAATAGAGAACATGGAACAGTACAGGACAGAACAGGCCCTTCAGCCCACGATGTTGTGCTGACCACTGATCCTCATGTATGCACCCTCAAATTTCTGTGACCATATGCATGTCCAGGAGTCTCTTAAATGTCCCCAATGACCTTGCTTCCACTACTGCTGCTGGCAACGCATTCCATGCTCTCACAACTCTCTGTGTAAAGAACCCGCCTCTGACATCCCCTCCATATTTTCCTCCAACCAGCTTAAAACTATGACCCCTCGTGTTAGTCATTTCTGCCCTGGGAAATAGTCTCTGGCTATCGACTCTATCTATGCCTCTCATTATCTTGTATACCTCAATTAGGTCCCCTCTTCTCCTCCTTTCCTCCAATGAAAAAAATCCGAGCTCAGTCAACCTCTCTTCATAAGATAAGCCCTCTAGTCCAGGCAGCATCCTGGTAAACCTCCTCTGAACCCTCTCCAAAGCATCCACATCTTTCCTATAATAGGGCGACCAGAACTGGACACAGTATTCCAAGTGCGGTCTAACCAAAGTTTTATAGAGCTGCAACAAGATCTCACGACTCTTAAACTCAATACCCCTGTTAATGAAAGCCAAAACATCATATGCTTTCTTAACAACCCTGTCCACTTGGGTGGCCATTTTAAGGGTTCTATGTACCTGCACCCCAAGATCCCTCTGTTCCTCCATACTGCCAAGAATATTATCCTTAATCCTGTACTCAGCTTTCAAATTCGACCTTCCAAAATGCATCACCTCGCAATTATCCAGGTTGAACTCCATCTGCCACCTCTCAGCCCATCTCTGCATCCTGTCAATGTCCTGCTGCAGCCTACAAAAGCCCTCTATACTGTCAACGAAACCTCCAACTTTTGTGTCGTCTGCAAACTTGCTGACCCATCCTTCAATCCCCTCATCCAAGTCATTAATAAAAATTACAAACAGTAGAGGCCCAAGGACAGAGCCCTGTGGAACACCACTCACCACTGACTTCCAGGCAGAATATTTTCCTTCGCTGTCTTCTGTTGGCCAGCCAATTCTGTATCCAGACAGCTATGTTCCCCTGAATCCCATTCATCCTGACCTTCTGAATGAGCCTATCATGGGAACCTTATCAAATGCCTTGCTGAAGTCCATATACACCACATCCACAGCTCGACCCTCATCAACTTTTCTAGTCACATCCTCAAAGAACTTGATAAGGTTTGTGAGGCATGACCTGACCCTCACAAAGCCGTGTTGACTGCATTTAATCAAGCCATGCTCTTCCTGATGATCATAAATCCTATCCCTCAGAATCCTTTCTAACACCTTGCAGATGACTGACGTGAGACTTACTGGTCTGTAATTGCCGGGGATTTCCCTATTTCCTTTCTTGAAGAGAGGAATTACATTTGCCCCCCTCCAGTCCTCAGGTACGACTCCAGTGGAGAGCAAGGATGCAAAGATCTTCACAAGTGGGGGAGCAATTGCATTTCTCGTTTCTCAAAGCAGCTGAGGACAAATCTGGTCGGGCCTGGCGACTTGTCAATCTTAATGTTTGACAAAATTTTCAGCACATCAGCTTCCTCTATCTCTATCCATTCCAGCATGCACACCTGCTCTTCAAAGGTTTCATTCACTACAAAGTTTGTTTCTTTCGTAAAGAGAGAAGCAAAAAACTCATTTAGGGCTTCCCCTCCCTCCTCAGACTCCATACACAAGTTCCCTATGCTATCCCTGATCAGCCCTACTCTTTCTTTGACCATTCTCTTATTCCTCACATACGTGTAAAACGCCTTTGTGTTCTCCCTAATCCGTTCTGCCAAGAAAGCTAAAGGCAATGCTGGCCTTTATGCCTCGAGGACTGGAGTACGAGGATGCTGATGTTATGCTGCAGTTATTAAAACCCTGGTTAGACCCCACTTGTGAGCAGACATGAGCAACATATCTTAGGGGGGGCATATTGGCCTTGGAAGGAGTACAACATAGGTGGATAAGAATGATGCCTGAGGTTATGTTATGAAGACAGATTATACAAATTAGGCCTGTTTTCTCTAAAGTTTAGAAGGATAAGGGGTGATCTGATTGAAATCTTCAAGGTACTAACAGAAAAAAGACAGAGTAAATAAAGATAAATTCTGTCCTTTGATTGGGGATTCTAGGACCAGGGGACATAGTCTGAGAATTAAGGTGAAACAGTGCAGGAGAGATGTTAGCAGTTACTTCTACGTATAAATGGAAATCTCTTCCAGACTGCAGTAGATGCTGGATCGGTTGTTAATTTTATTGTAAGATAAAACCTAACATTTTATTTTAAATCAGGGATTGACAATTTTTTTTAAGGAAAAGGACATGGGCCAAAGGCATATCTATGGTTCCAGGTTAGAGATCAGCCATGATCTCATTGAATGATGGAATGGGCTCAAGGGGCTGAATGGCCTCCTCCTGTTCCTTTGTTCCTATACTGTCACACAGCTTCTGGGAGGATGTTGTTGCATACAAACTGTCTGTTGTTCTTCTTACAACAGTGACAACATTTCCAAAACACATACATGGCTCTAAAGTGTTTCTCTATGTCCGCCACACTTGTAAAATATGCCAATGCCTTCCTGACTGCACACCACTGGGCTACACACTTCTACCAGATTCAGGCAGGGTCGTAAAGTTATATGGCACAGAAGTGCACATTGAGTCTGTGCCTACCTATCTACAAGCTGCCCACTTTCCCACAATAGGCCCGCAGCCTTGAACACTCTGACATTTCAAATGCTCATCCAAGTCCTTTTTAAAAGTGCTGAGGTTTGCTGTTTCAGTCTTGAAGAAGGGTTAAACGCAAAATGTCGATTTCTCCACTTCCTGATGAGGCCTGGACTGCTGTCTTCTTCCAGCCTCCTGCCTGTCTACTTTCAACTCCTCTCCGAGACAGGGAAGTCCAGGCCTACCCCATTCTCTGGGGGAATCAAGCTTTTATCTCAAATCCCATCTAAAACTCCTGCCTTTCACTTTAAAATTACACCCTCTTGTTATTGACCTATTGACTAAGGGCACCCAGCTGCTTTTTAATTCACCCTGTCTTTGCCCGTCATAATCTTATACACTTCAATTAGGTCTCCCTTTAACTTCCTGTGTTCCAAAGAAAACAGCCTAAGTTTATCCAGCCTCTCTTCATAGCTAAACTGATCCATCTAAGGCAACATCCTGGTGAATCACCTTTGCCCACCCTCCAGTGTAATCACATCCTTCCTATAGTGCAGAGACCAGAACTGCACATAGTACTCAAGCTGTGGCCTAACTAACGCTCTGTACAGCTCCAACGTTACCTCCCTGCTCTTAAAATCTAAGCTTCCACTGATAATGGCAAGTGTCCCATACACCTCTTAACTCCTGTATTAACCTGTCCTGCCACTTTTAGGGATTTGTGGACAAGCGGCCCATAATTCCTCTGTTTCTCTGAGCTTCCTAGTGTCCAGTCATTCATTGAGTACTCCCTTGTCTTGTTCTGTCTTTCAAAGTGCATCACCTCACACCTATCGGGATTCAATGCTATCTGCCTCTGATCTTCCCCATTGACCAACCCATTTATAGAAAAGATTTACAAAGATGTTTCCTGGGGTGGGGGAGTCCAGAACTAGAGGGCAGAGGTTTAGGGGGAGAGGGGAAAGATATAAAAGAGACCTAAGGGGCAACTTTTTCACGCAGAGAGTGGTACGTGTATGGAATGAGCTGCCAGAGGAAGTGGTGGAGGCTGGTACAATTGCAACATTTAAGAGACATTTGGATGGGTATATGAATAGGAAGGGGTTGGAGGGATATGGGCTGGGTGCTGGCAGGTGGGACTAGATTGGGTTGGGATATCTGGTCAGCATGGACGGGTTGGACCGAAGGGTGTGTTTCCGTGCTGTACATCTCTATGATTCTATGTTGCCAGGGTTGGAGGGTTTGAGCTATAAATTCATGTAAAACTCTGTTATCTCACTTTTTAGATTGGAATCAATCTAAACGTCATGGCATAGACAGAGAACACAGGGGGCCAACACCTTCAACATATTGTCTAGTTATCACCATTGTTAACAGCTAACCCGAGAATGCAACTTTAAAAAAAAGGGTTTTGTGATTTACACACGAAAGAAGTGAAACTATCACTGTATTCTAACAGATGAAAGGCTTAGCAGACAATCAATTTTTCAATGTATAATTTCAGTTACATCACACTGTAAATTTTTGCTATAAATTCTGTGTTAGGATTGAGCCCTCCACTATCAGCTGATGAAGGAGCGTCGCTCCGAAAGCTAGTGTGCTTCCAATTAAACCTGTTGGACTATAACCTGGTGTTGTGTGATTTTTAACTTTGTACACTCCAGTCCAACACCGGCATCTCCAAGCCACAACATTTAAAAGGCATCTGGATGGGTCTATGAATAGGAAGGGTTTAGAGGGATATGGGCCAAATGCTGGCAGATGGGAATAGATTAGTTTGGGATATCTGGTCAGCATGGATGAGTTGGACAGAAGGGTCTGTTTCTATGCTGTACATCTCTAAGACTCTATATCCTCCTGTAATCTAACACCATCCTCCTCACTGTTAACCATCCAGCCAGTCTTTGTGTTATCTACAAAATTATGTACCATTATATCCCCACCTTCTCATCAGTATCGTTATATATTAATCACAAACAATAAGGGTAACAGTGGGGTATGGAACAATAGAATCCCACGAGTATGGCTATGTCCAGCTGTTACTTGACTAGCCTGTGAGACAGCTTTGCTAATTCTGGCACAGGGTCCATCCCTCACAATGTCAGTTTGGAGGGCTCTGTGGGGTGTCCTCTGTCCAGAGGATTGTGGGTATTTCTGTGGCACCTGGCTGTATTGCTGGGTCCTTTCAGAGGGCAAACACAGGGAGGGGCTGACTTCCTACCATAAAATACACTAATAAACCAGATTATGTGCATGTTTTTCACTGTGATCTCTCTCTGTGTATTCACTAGGTGTCTTGGTGGGGGTGGAGTGGGGGGGGGGGGGGGGGGGGGTTCTGGCCTGCTTGGTTTCACTAGGTGCTAGATTAATACAGTTACATTAATTATGCCCTGTGCTCTCTCTGCGTGTATACAGTCTGTGTCCCTGTGTGAGCCTGACATTGCTATGTTTCTCTGGGTGCTAGATGAATGCAGTCACATTAGTATTGCCCTGTGGTCTCTTTGTGTGTGTCAACCAGGTGCTAGATGAATGCGATTACATTAGTATTGCCTTGTGGTCTTTCTGTGTATATTGATGACGTGTCCTGGTGCTGGCCTGACATTGCTGTGTTTCTCTGGGTGCTAGGTGAATGCAGTTACATCAGTATTGCCCTGTGCTCTCTCTCTCTTTCTCTCTCTCTGTGTACAGTGTGTGCCCCTGGGTCAGTCTGACATTGATGTGTTTCTCTGGGTGCTAGGTGAATGCAGTTCAATCAATATTACCCTGTGCTCTCTCTGTGTGTATACAGTGTGTGTCCCTGGGTCAGTCTGACATTGCTGTGTTTCTCTGGGTGTTAGGTGAATGCAGTTCCATCAGTATTGCCCTGTGCTCTCTCTCTCTGTGTCCAGTGTGTGTCCAGGGGCTTGGCCTGACATTGCTGTGTTTCTCTGGGTGCTAGGTGAATGCACTTCCATCAGTATTGCCCGATGCTCTCTCTCTCTCTGTGAACAGTGTGTGTCCCTGGGTCAGCTTGACATTGCTGGTGTTTCTCTGGGTGCTAGGTGAATGCAGTTACAGCAGTATTGCCCTGTGTCCTCTCTCTCTCTCTCTGTGTCCAGTGTGTGTCCCTGGGTCAGCCTGACATTGCTGGTGTTTCTCTGGGTGCTAGGTGAATGCAGTTCCATCAGTATTGCCCTGTGCCCTCTCTGTCTACAGTGTGTGTCCCTGGGTCAGCCTGACATTGCTGGTGTTTCTCTGGGTGCTAGGTGAATGCAGTTACATCAGTATTGCCCTGTGCCCTCTCTCTCTCTCTCTGTACAGTGTGTGTCCAGGGAGTTGGCCTGACATTGCTGTGTTTCTCTGGGTGCTAGGTGAATGCAATACCATCAGTATTGCCCTGTGCCCTCTCTCTCTCTCTGTCCAGTGTGTGTCCCTGGGTCAGCCTGACATTGCTGGTGTTTCTCTGGGTGCTAGGTGAATGCAGTATTGCCCTGTGCTCTGTGTGTGTGTGTGTCTGGGGGGGTCAGCCTGACATTGCTGGTGTTTCTCTGGGTGCTAGGTGAATGCAGTATTGCCCTGTGCTCTGTGTGTGTGTGTCTAGGGGGGTCAGCCTGACATTGCTGCTGGGTTTCTCTGGGTGCTAGGTGAATGCAGTATTGCCCTGTGCTCTGTGTGTCTAGGGGGGTCAGCCTGACATTGCTGCTGGGTTTCTCTGGGTGCTAGGTGAATGCAGTATTGCCCTGTGTGTGTGTGTCTAGGGGGGTCAGCCTGACATTGCTGCTGGGTTTCTCTGGGTGCTAGGTGAATGCAGTATTGCCCTGTGTGTGTGTGTCTAGGGGGGTCAGCCTGACATTGCTGCTGGGTTTCTCTGGGTGCTAGGTGAATGCAGTATTGCCCTGTGCTCTGTGTGTGTGTGTCCCTGGGTCAGCCTGACATTGCTGCTGTGTTTCTCTGGGTTTGAGGGTGGGGTTAGTTTGAGGAGGGGCGGCCTTGTCGATCCCTTGTCATTTTTCGCGAGTGCAATCCGAGCGAGTCAGTCGGCGAGCGGCCCCGGAGCCAGGGACACACACACAGGGAGAGAGTGAGCCGAGCAGAGCCGAGCCTACAGCACGGGGTAAGAGCCTGGGGCACAGCTGGTGGGGAAGAGGGAGGGCAAACTCCGCAAAGCTCAGAGTAAACTCCCCCAGCCAAGGGGGAGGTGTGATCCTGCTCTGGGAAACCAGAGGAGTGCCTGTGTACCTGGTTATAACTGCATCTGGGATCCTGTTCTCTTAAAGCCTGGGAGTCTCTGGACCCACTCATTACTGGGTGTGGGATCCTGCTGTATAAAAATGGCAGTCCCTGTTATCCATGATTGCCTATTTCTGGGTAAGACAGCTGTCTGCTTGTAGTTATTCTGGGTCACTGAATCAGAGCCACCCGTGAACAAACTGCTGGAGTGCTTTCCCAGTCTCCAAAGAGGCTGTTTCAGTCAGACCTTGTGTATTAAAGTGGGCTTTGTCTCGTTGTTAGTGTAATGTGGACAGGAACACTGAGACAGTACATAGGGCTGTTATGCCTGACTGTGAAGATAAAGTCCAATATTCCAAACAGTATGAGTGTGCACACTTCCTGGGATATTAAAACTGGAAAATACGTTGGTGAAGATAACAAGCCAGTTACTGTGCTGATAATCCGGCATTCAGCCTGTCTAAGATATCGATCAAACCACACTTCCCCAGCATTCAGTCCTGGGAAATTCTGACCTCATCCCCCCACCCCACACCAGCTCCCTCAAATCTAATTGCTGCATTGAATATCAGATTGACAAAAGGGGGAACAGGGTACTTACAAGAGTGGAAATCAGGCAGATTGGGAAGTGTAGAGAGAGCCTTACTCTGTATCTAACCCCTTGCAGTCCATGTCCTGGGAGTTTGTTGGTAACAGCGTCGAGAAAGCTTTCCACTGTATTTAACACCACGCTGTCCCTATCCTGTCAGGGACAGTGTAGAGAGAGCTTTACTCTGTGTCTAACCCCATGCTGTCACTGTGGTGAGAGCTTTTGATGGGGACAGTGTACAGGGAGCTTTACTCTGTGTCTAACCCCGTGTTGTCCCTGTCCTGGGAGGTTTTGATGGGGGGAGGTGCAGAGGGAGTTAGTGTGGCTGGATGAGGTGGTTGAAGTTCCTTGCCTGTACTCCTTTGTTATCTGTCTGACCTCTGCTCCAGGTATTTACTGTTGTCCTAACTGGAGAGTTGTTGATTCAGCAGGTGGGGCTTTCAGACTTGGTTCTGTGCACTGTGCAGACTGATGACAGCTGCTGGTGTTCACAAACAGTCTCTAAAGAAACTGTGCGGGCCTTATTGGATAAGGCCCTGAACTGGAGTAAGGTGCCTGTGTGTTTGTGGCCTTTGGGGTAGAAACATTGCAAGTTCAGCGATCGCAGTGAATGTTGAAGCCTTCCCCTGATAAATGCTTGTTTTTGCAGTGAAGTTCTGTGAGCTGTGCGCAGTGTTTTTGTTGGATTTTCTTTGGTGGATCATGACACATGCTGGACAATCAAAGAATAGAACACAGATCCTTGAAATGAAGACGTTACGTGGATAGATTGGTGAACGGAGATCATATTCAGTTTGTAGGGTTAGGGAGATTCTTGAGAATTGATGTCAGAACTGGACGATAACTTGTGTTGGTCTTTTCACACTCTGGGAACATCCAGTTAGGAGAGTTGATGGGTTAAGCCAATATCTGGGTTACTGAGGAGGGGGAGTTTGTGTGTAACAACACAGTATGCAATCGATCAGAATGTGTTATAATTCCCCTCACGTCCTGCAGTCTGCTCTCAATCCTCCTGTTTGAATGCCTAATTGTATGAGAGCTGCAGTCAGTGGTGTATGCTGTAAATCTCTATCCCCAGCACCAATCATATCTGAACTTGACCTTATATTAACCACACTGACCTGTTGTGACTGGATACAGTATCTCAGGCTGCACAGTCACTCTCTCCACCCTTTGGGAAGGGGAGAGTCAGCTGCTTAAAACAGCCCCTTGCCGAGGGGCTCACTGTGGGAGAGTTTACATTGTCCTCTGCTCTGTCCAATAAATACTGCACCATCTGAAAGCTGGAGAGAGAGAGAGTGAGCGAGGCACAGACACACCACTCCTCACTGATACAATCCCTCCCTCTCGCTCCGGGATGGCTGGAATGCTTGGAATGGCTTTGTGTTTGGGAGAGACAGTTAAAGGGACGCCCGGAGAATTCTGTGAACCAATTACCTTTCTCAAGTAGGCCGAGAAGTTGGGAGCAGGTATTGGAAGTGTGATTTCAGTGAGATGTCCTCTACCCACCCCTGACATTGTTCACCCTCAGCATTGCCTGGCTGTGATCACAAACACGCTGCCATCTTGGATTGTGTATGCTGCCTGTGGTAACGGAGGTGATCTCACCTCGAGACACTGCCTGAGGCCCTGGCTACATCTACTGGGCCTTGTTTAAACAAGGACCTGGGGATTACTGAGGAGGAAGCTGCCAGTCTGCCCCTGCGTGGCTCCAGGTATTAGTATTTTACAAGAAAAGCATCAGGAATTTGAATCCATGGAAACAATCCCAAGAGCTATAATGGTAGCAGGCACAGAGAGAGACTGGGAGAGAGGGAGAACAGTGCACAGCCTAGTAGCACGAGGGGGTATGAGCAACAGTAAGAGGGACTGAATGAAGGGGCAGCACAGTGGGTCAGTGGTTAGCACTGCTGCCTCACAGCGCCAGGGACCCGGGTTCGATCCCAGCCTCGGGCAGACTATCTGCACATTCTCCCCGTGTCTGCGTGGGTGCTCCGGTTTCCTCCCACAGATGTGCAGGTTAGTTAAATTATCCATAGTTGTTAGTCAGAGGGGGGTGGGTTACTCTTCAGAGGGTCAGTGTGGACTTGTTGGGCTGAAGGGCCTGTTTCCACACTGTAGGGAATCTAATCTAATCATCCACTGAGGCAGGTTTACCTGGGAACAGGAGTTACAACTACAGGCTAATTCCATAGCAAACTGTGTGTGAGGAGGTTACTGAGCTCACTGCTAGTGCTGCGATTCCATCTCCCTGTTCCCATCACTCCATCCAATCGCTGTACCCAAGTTCAGAAGGAGAGGAAGAGGATGAGCTGGTTAGCTATAATTGGCCTCACACACCAATTGACGAGGGGGGCTGTTAGTGTTTCTAAAGCTTTCAATGGATTCTCAGCACAGGTTAGCGAAAGGTTTGTCTAACGTCACTAAATCAACAAGGCGAAAGTGATGACTGCTGATGCTGGAGATTAGAGTGGTGCTGGAAATTCCTGATGAAGGACTATTGCTCGAAACGTCGATTTGCCTGCTCCTCAGATGCTGCCTGACCTGCTGTGCTTTTCCAGCACTACTCTAATGTAGTCACTAAGTCAGCGCTCATGCAGACACCATCCTGTATTTTATAAATTAATTGACCACTTCCACTATCATAGGGGTCTTTTACCAGGAAGCTGGTATCTTGTACAGATCAGCGAATGAACGAGCAGAGGGTGTTCTGGCTAAATAGAGATTTCCTCCCAAGTTATTTCAACCTGTTTTACAGAGTGTTCTGGTTTGAGCATTTGTCAGGTCAGCCCAACAAGCAGAAACAGTCAGGGCTGTTGAGCAGACCCACAGAAAACGATTGAGAAAGCGTCACAGGCTGGTGTCGTGGAGCTAAATAGTCTTTGTCAGATTATCAAAATGTAGCTTGTGGTATATGTCAGGAATCTGTGTAAATTTCTCTTTAGACAAGGCCCAAGTCAGGAGTGTGATGGAATACTCCCCACTTCCCTGGATGGGGGCAGCTCCCATTCGAGACATTTAAGAAGTTTGACACCACCCAGGATAAAGCACCACATCCACTCCCTCCACCACCGACACTCAGTCGCTGCAGTGTGTATTATCTACAAGTTACACTGCAGACATTCACCAAACACCCTCTGACAGCACCTTCCAAAAACCTGCCATTATTTCCATCTGGAAGGACAAGGACAGCACATATATGGGAACACCCTCCCCTGCAAGTTCCCCTCCAAATCACTCACCATCCTACCTTGGAAATATACCGCCATTCCTTTACTGTTGCTGGGTCAGAATCCTGACATTCCCTCCCTAAGGGCATTGTGAATGTGCCGACTACACATGACTATAAGATAGAGGGACAGAATTAGGCCATTCGCCCAACAGGTCTTCACTATTCGATCCTGGCTCATATGTTTCTCAACCCTATTCTCCCACAAGCCTTGATCCCCTTACAAATCAAGAACCGATCTGTCTGTCTTGAATACACTCAATGACGTGGCCTCCACATCCTTCTGTGGCAATGAGTTCCACAGATTCCCCACTCTCTGGCTGCAGACTTTTCTCCTCATCTCAGTTCTAAAGGGCCGTCCCATCAAGGCTGTGCCCCTCAGGTCCTCTGCTCTCCTACTCGTGGAAACATCATCTCCATGTCCACTCTATCCAGGCCTCTCAGTATTCTGTAAGTTTCAGTCAGATTCCCCCCTCCCTCATCTTTCTAACTCCATGGAGTACACGCTCAGAGTGCTCAACAGCTCCTCATATGACAAGCCCTTCATCCTCAGGATCAATCTTGTCAAACTTCCTCTGGACCCCCTCCAAGGCCAGCACATCCTTCCTGAGATACAGGGCCCAAAACTGCTCACCATATTCCGAATGCAGTCTGACCAGAGCCTTGTACAGCCTCAGCAATACATCCCTGCTCTTGTATTCTAGTCCCCTTGAAATGAATGCTAACGTTACAGTTGCCTTCCTAACTGTCAGCTGAACTTGCATGTTAGCCGAAAGAGAATCTTGAACTCTGGTTCCCAACTCCCTTTGTACTTCACATCTCCAAAACCTTTCACCGTTTAGAAAATTGTCTGCATCTCTATTCTTCCCATAACCTCCCGGTTTTCCATCCTGTATTCCAGCTGCCACCGCTTGGTCCACTCTGCCAGCCTATTGGATGTTGCTTGGAGACAGGATCAGCCCTCAGTTGAGTTACTCACTCAGGCTCACCGAGCCAGTTAATAATGGTTAGTGGACTGCAGTGATTCAAGAAGGCAGCAATTCGCCCCCTCAGCTAGGGACAGGCTAGCCCAGCTGCTCCTCGGATGCTGCCTGAACTGCTGTGCTCTTCCAGCACCACTCATCCAGAATCTGGTTTCCAGCATCTGCAGTCATTGTATTTACCCAGTCCAACTGCAGCCTGTCAAAGAAGTTTTATAGAAAAAAAAACTCTTCTTGTCTGTGCATAAAATGATTAAAACTTCACAGAGTGACATTAAGTAAGCTTTCCAGATATCATCGAGTTCTTTTGTGGAGGAGGGAACATTAAACAGAATGTGAGAGGGGCTGAAATAGGCCAGGAGTCTGGGAGAAAATTAGGAGAGTGGGGATGGGGCTTGGGGGGATGGTAACTGGGAAGGCGATAGGTGGATGCAGGTGGGGGATGATGGTGATAGTTTGGAGAGGAGGGTGGAGTGGATAGGCGGGAAGGAAGATTGACAGGTGGGACAGGTCAAGAGGGCAGTGCTGAGTTGGAAGGTTGGATCTGGAATAAGGTGTGGGAGAGGGGAGAGAGGGAAACTGGTGAAGTTGATGTTGATGCTGTGTGGTTGGAGGGTCCCCAGGTGGAAGATGGGGCATCTTCCCTCCAGTAGTTAAGTGGCTTGGAAATGGCGATGGAGGAGGCCCAGGACTTGGATGTCCTTGGTGGAGTGGGAGTGGGAGTGGGAGGGGGAGTTGAAGTGATCAGCCACAGGGCGGTGGAGTTGTTTGGTGTGTGTGTCCCAGAGATGTTCCCTGAAACGCTTCGTGAGTTGGTGTTGGGGTCTCCCCAGTCTACAGAAGTCCACATTGAGAGCAATGATGTTAACCCAGAGACCCAGGTAATGTTCTGGGGATGTGGGTTCAAGTCCCATCACTGCGGAAGGTGGAATTTGAATTCAATAAAAGAAATTTCTAATTCAGAACCTAATGTCAATCGTGAAACTGTTTTTGATTATTGGAAAAATCCATTTGGTTCAATAATGTTGGATGAATCATTGCGGATGCTGGAATCTGTACTGAAAACAAAAAATGCTGGAGATCACAGTGGGTCAGGGTGCATCCATGGAGAGGGAGCAAGATAGCGTTTCGAGTCTAGATGACTCTTCGTCATCATCGATCTCCAGCATTTTTTGTTTGGTTCACAAATGTCCTTCAGGGAAGGCAATCTGCCATCCTTACCTGGTCTGGCCTACATGTGACTCCAGACCCACAGCAATGGGGTTGACTGTTAACCCCAAATAGGGCTGAGCAATAAATTCTGGCCTAGCGAGCGACATCCACGTCTTGTGAATGAATTTTAAAAGCCTCGGAAATGAGGAATTGGAGAGGAGAAAGTATGGGATGTCTAATGGAAGTGTTCAACATTAGGAAAGTGTTCAGGAGGTTAATGGATGTTTCTGTAGGTTCCTGATTTGAATATTTTGGATGTCGAAAATCCGGGGAATGTTTGTGTACAGCGGGTTATTAGAGTCCACGTTCTCCCAGTGCTCGTTCATAGCTGAGCCATTAAAGGAGATCTATTGGAGAAGCAGTGTGAAGGATGGAGAGGAACGAGGGAGCTGGTAATGGCAGTATTGTGGTAGGTGCATGGAGCAGTGGAGGGGGTGTTGGGGGGAGGGGGAGCTGAATGGCTTCTTTCTGTGCACTAACATCTCCGATTGTATCTTTGCAGGGTCTGCTCCACTCGGTGTCACAGCCTCTGTGTTGGAGCTGCCCACTGTTTACTCACGCTCTGAAAACCTTCCCTTGTGTTGTTGGCTGGTGGCTGGTGGCTGGTGCTGGGTTCGCGTACCAGCTGTGTCTTGGCCCAGTGCCCACTGCTGAGATCGAGGCAGTGGGAGTTACAGGCGTGTGGGATGGGACCTGACTCCAGCCAATGTGGTGGACACAATCCTAGCACCATTCTCGGAGGCTGGACTTTTGTGCTGTGTTGACCTTTTTAAATGTGTCTGATGTCTGAAAACAGCTCCTTTGTCTTAGAGCTGTGGGCGGGCAACGATAGATCACTGGAGAGGAGTTACTGCTGGTATTTGAGGGTCGATGGAATCAGTATTATTGGGCATTGAATCTGTAAGAGGCAAGATGGCAGTCCTTCCTGTGTGCTGCTCTGATGGGTAAACAACCTGTGTGCAGCTTCTAGATGGCCTGGAGTTGGCACAGAAAAGAATGAGAGGGAGATCTCAATGAAACCTATAAAAGTTCTAACAGGACTAGACAAGTAAGGTGCAGGAAGGATGTTCCCAATGGTGGGGCAGCCAGGGGTCCTTAAAGATAAGGGGTCACCCTTTAGGACTGAGATACTGCAGAGGCTGGAAATCTGAAACAACCTGGAGTCTCCCAGCAGGTCTGACAGCATCTGTGGAGAGGGAGACAGTCAAGTGTGTCAAATCCTGTATGACTCTTCAGCTATCTCTCTCTCTCTCTGCACAGAGGCTGCCAGGCCTGCTGAGTTTCTCCAGCATTCTCGGCCTATCTTGGTTGAGTGATTTTGTTTTTGAAGGATTTCTCGTTGGATAATCTTGTGTTCTTAGATGACGAGACCTTTTTGAACCTCCGCTGTTTCTATCTTTTCACGATTGAGAAAGAAGTCGATAATATTTGCTGTCTGACCCTTCCTGTTTGCCTTCCATTACAATCCAGTTGCCAGAGTTTTACCTGTTCCTGTCATCAGTAATACACATCATAAAATACTCCAGCAGAGGAGAAGGTACTCTGACCCTGAGGCAGCCCTGACAAAGAGTAATGCAAGAGGGGGCTGTGATAATAAGCGACAGGACAGTGTCCAAGGAGAGATTGCTATGTTGAATTGTCTTGAATTGGAATTATTGTCACGTGTACCGAGGCACAGTGAAAAGCTTTGTTTTGCGGGCAACACAGGCAGATCACAGAGTTAAGTAGCGGCAAAAACAAAAACACAGATACAGGTGAATGTTAAGAGTTTGTGAGCCCATTGAGTATTCTAACAACAGCAGGGTAGAAACTGTTTTGAGACCCGCTGGTGCATGTGTTCAGGCTTCGGTACCTTCTCCCCGATGGTAGAGGTTGTAGAAAAACATTGCCAGGGTGGGATGGATCTTTGAGAATGCTGGTGGCCTTTCCTTGACAGCGGGCCTGGTAGATGGAGTCTATAGATGGGAGGTTGGCCTTTGTGATTGTCCAGGCTGAGTTCACCACTCTCTGTAACCATCTCTGATCTTGACTGGTACAGTTGCCATACCAGGTAGTGATACATCAGACAGAATACTCTCGATGGTGCACCGATAAAAGTTGGCAAGGGTATTTGCTGTCGTGCCAAATTTCCTCAGCTGTCTGAGGAAGAAAAGACGTTGTTGGGCCTTTGTAACCAGTGAGTCCACATGAAGAGTCCAAGAAAGCTTGTTGTGGATGACCACTCCCAGGGGCTTGATACTCTCCACTCGTTCCACCTCTGTGCTGTTAATGTGTAGGGGGGCAAGAGTAACATCCCACCGAAAGTCAATAATGAGTTCCTTGGTTTTGCTGGCATTGAGAGCTAGGTTGTTCTCAGTGTACCATTTTTCCAGGTCTTCCACCTCCCGTCTGTAGTCTGTTTTGTTGCCACTGAGATTTGACCAACTATAGTGGTGTGATCAGCGAACTTGTAAATGGCATTAGTCTGGTATTCGGCGACGCAGTCATGGGTATACAGTGAGTACAGTAGGGGGCTGAATACACACTCCTGAGGTGCTCCAGTGTTGAGTGTTAGTGACGATGAAATATTGACCCCAATCTTCACTGATTATGACCTGTGGGTAAGGAAACTGAGGATTCAGTTGCAGAGAATAGGGTTTAGTCCAAGATCACTAAGCTTAGTAATCAGTCTCGAGGGGTTAATAGTGTCAAAGACTGAACTGTAGTCAATGAGCAGGATTCTTATGTAGCTGTTCTTGGTGTCAAGATGGTCTAGGGAGAAGTGAAGGGCAAATGATATGGCATCTGATGTGGACCTGTTGGTCTGATAGGCAAATTGGAGTGGGTCATGTGTAGTGGGGAGGCTGGAGTTGATTAATGCCATGATCAGCCTTTCAAAGCACTTCATGACCACTGAAGTTAGGGCCACCAGGCGGTGGTCATTGAGACATGCTGCGTGAGTCTTCTTAGGCACAGGGATGATGTTGGCCTCTTGAAACAGGCAGGGACAGTGGCCTGCTGCAGGGAGAGGTTGAAGATGTCTGAGAAGACCTCTGCCAGTTGATCAGCGAATGCCCTCAGTGCACGGTCTGGTACTCCGACTGGTCCCATTGCTTTCCTTGGATTCATACGAAGGAAAACTGATCTGACCTCTGATGCAGTGACCATACAACATCAGCCATATGGGCTGGGTGGCACGGTGACTCAGTGGTTAGCACTGCTGCCTGCCTCACAGCGCCAGGTTCGATTCCAGCCTCGGGTGACTGTCTGTGTCTGCGTGGGTATCCTCCCACAGTCCAAAGATGTGCAGGATAGGGCAAATTGGCCATGTTAAATTATAGGTTAAGTGCATTAGTCATGGGAATGTAGAGTAATAGGGTAGTGGTATGGGTGAAATACTCTTCGGAGGTCCAGTGTGGACTTGTTGGGCCAAATAGCCTGTTTCCACACTTTATAGGCTAGAGAACTTAGAATCCCTAGAGACTCAGACGAGAGGAGGCCAGGGTGAGTATTGAAAGCACAGTAATCGATGCAGCTTTATACGAGACTGACAGCGCTATAGGGTTGGCTGAGGTTAAACAGGATTTTAACGTAACAGACTGACAAGCAACCCCGGGCTGGAGAACTCCCTGATGTGAGAGAGCAGGCAATCATTATCCTGAATCATGGGTTCATTCAAGGGTGTATCCCAACACCATGACAACGGGCTGTAATCTAAACCACTCACTGTACACACCAAAACTGAGAGAAATCCACACAGAAATGCAGACAGCTCCCAGTCAGTTGGGGACGGCATGTGAGGAGAGGGAGGGGGCAGGGGACCGATACACTGAACAGACGGAGTCAGAGAGGGACAGTTGACCCTGGGCACAGTTACTGTACACAGGACAAGACAGGGAGTATCTACCCCTGTGACACAGTGGGGTCGTGCGTGTACGATGGAGCCCTTACCCGGGGTTGGGGTGGGTCTGGTGCCCGGGGTCCGGGTGGGGCCTGTACCCGGGGTCGGGATGGGGCCCTTACCCAGTGTCGTGGTGGGGCTGGTGCACGGGGTCAGGGTGGGGCCCTAACCTGGGGTCGGGGTGGGGACGTACCTGGGGTCGGGGTGGGGCTGGTACCTGGGGTCGGGGTGGGGCCGGTGCCCGGGGTCGGGGTGGGGCTGGTGCCCGGGGTCAGGGTGGGGCCCTTACCCGGGGTCGGGGTGAGGCCTGTACCCGTGGTCGGGGTGGGGCCTGTGCCTGGGGTCGGGGTAGGGCCTTTACCGGGGTCGGGGTGGGGCCTGTACCCGGGGTCGGGGTGGGGACGTACCTGGGGTCGGGGTGGGGCCTGTGCCCGGGGTCGGGGTGGGGCCTGTACCCGGGGTCGGGGTGGGGCCTGTACCCGGGGTCGGGGTGGGGACGTACCTGGGGTCGGGGTGGGGCTGGTACCTGGGGTCGGGGTGGGGCCTGTGCCCGGGGTCGGGGTGGGGCCTGTACCCGGGGTCGGGGTGGGGCCTGTACCCGGGGTCGGGGTGGGGACGTACCTGGGGTCGGGGTGGGGCTGGTACCTGGGGTCGGGGTGGGGCCTGTACCCGGGGTCAGGGTCGGGGTGGGGCCTGTACCCGGGGGTCGGGGTGGGGCCTGTACCCGGGGTCAGGGTCGGGGTGGGGCCTGTACCCGGGGGTCGGGGTGGGGCCTGTACCCGGGGTCGGGGTGGGGCCTGTACCCGGGGGTCGGGGTGGGGCTTGTACCCGGGGTCGGGGTGGGGCCTGTGCCCGGGGTCGGGGTGGGGCCTGTGCCCGGGGTCGGGGTGGGGCCTGTGCCCGGGGTCGGGATGGGGCCTGTACCCGGGGTCGGGGTGGGGCCTGTGCCCGGGGTCGGGGTGGGGCCTGTGCCCGGGGTCAGGGTCGGGGTGGGGCCTGTACCCGGGGGTCGGGGTGGGGCCTGTACCCGGGGTCGGGGTGGGGCCTGTACCCGGGGGTCGGGGTGGGGCCTGTGCCCGGGGTCGGGGTGGGGCCTGTGCCCGGGGTCGGGGTGGGGCCTGTGCCCGGGGTCGGGGTGGGGCCTGTACCCGGGGTCGGGGTGGGGCCTGTGCCCGGGGTCGGGATGGGGCCTGTACCCGGGGTCGGGGTCGGGGTGGGGCCTGTGCCCGGGGTCGGGGTGGGGCCTGTACCCGGGGTCGGGGTGGGGCCTGTGCCCGGGGTCGGGGTGGGGCCTGTGCCCGGGGTCGGGGTGGGGCCTGTACCCGGGGTCGGGGTCGGGGTGGGGCCTGTGCCCGGGGTCGGGGTGGGGCCTGTGCCCGGGGTCGGGGTGGGGCCTGTACTCGGGGTCGGGGTCGGGGTGGGGCCTGTACCCGGGGTCGGGGTGGGGCCTGTACCCGGGGTCGGGGTGGGGCCTGTACCCGGGGTCGGGGTCGGGGTGGGGCCTGTACCCGGGGTCGGGGTGGGGCCTGTGCCCAGGGTCGGGGTGGGGCCTGTACCCGGGGTCGGGGTGGGGCCTGTACCCGGGGTCGGGGTGAGGCCTGTACCCGGGGTCGGGGTGAGGCCTGTACCCGGGGTCGGGGTGGGGCCTGTACCCGGGGTCGGGGTGAGGCCTGTACCCGGGGTCGGGGTGGGGCCTGTACCCGGGGTCGGGGTGAGGCCTGTACCCGGGGTCGGGGTGGGGCCTGTACCCGGGATCGGGGTCGGGGTGAGGCCTGTACCCGGGGTCGGGGTCGGGGTGGGGCCTGTACCCGGGGTCGGGGTCGGGCCTGTACCCGGGGTCGGGGTCGGGGTGGGGCCTGTACCCGGGGTCGGGGCGAGGCCTGTACCCGGGGTCGGGGTCGGGGTGGGGCCTGTACCCGGGGTCGGGGTGGGGCCTGTACCCGGGGTCGGGGTCGGGGTGGGGCCTGTACCCGGGGTCGGGGTCGGGCCTGTGCCCGGGGTGGGTGTGGGGCCGGTGCCCGGGGTCAGGGTGGGGGTGGGGCCGGTGCCCGGGGTGGGGTGGGGGTGGGGGTGGGGCCGGTGCCCGGGGTCAGGGTGGGGGTGGGGGTGGGGCCGGTGCCCGGGGTGGGGTGGGGCCGGTGCCCGGGGTCAGGGTGGGGGTGGGGGTGGGGCCGGTACTCTCTGTTTGGAATAAGCCTGAGTGTGTACATGGTGAGCTGATGTCCCTTGCCCTCTCCACAGAGTGAACAGGAACTGACGATGGGTGAATACGTTGAGAAACGTGACACGTGTGGCACCATCTGCCTCAAGTACCTGCTGTTCATCTTCAACTTCTTCTTCTGGGTAAGTCGGACAGTTTACGGCCCTGGTCTGAGCAGGGTGGGGCTGGAATGGGATGGGGGCTGCACTCTGACAGCTCCTGAAGTGTAAAAAGAGACAGTGTGTGGTACAGCAGGGAAGGCTGCCTGATGGGATAGTTGTTGTTTAATATCTGTTCGACACCGGGTACAGGCCCCATCCCGACGCTGGGCACGGGCTGTCCTGGGAGTGTTTGTTGGGGGGAGACAGTGTAGAGGGAGCTTTACTCTGTGTCTAACCCCGTGCTGTCCCTGTCCTGGGAGTGTTTGATGGGGGACAGTGTAGAGAGAGCTTTACTCTGTGTCTAACCCCGTGCTGTCCCTGTCCTGGGAGTGTTTGATGGGGGACAGTGTAGAGGGAGCTTTACTCTGTGTCTAACCCCGTGTTGTCCCTGTCCTGGGAGTGTTTGATGGGGGACAGTGTAGAGAGAGCTTTACTCTGTGTCTAACCCCGTGCTGTCCCTGTCCTGGGAGTGTTTGATGGGGGACAGTGTAGAGAGAGCTTTACTCTGTGTCTAACCCCGTGCTGTCCCTGTCCTGGGAGTGTTTGATGGGGGACAGTGTAGAGGGAGCTTTACTCTGTGTCTAACCCCGTGTTGTCCCTGTCCTGGGAGTGTTTGATGGGGGACAGTGTAGAGGGAGCTTTACTCTGTGTCTAACCCCGTGCTGTCCCTGTCCTGGGAGTGTTTGATGGGGGACAGTGTAGAGGGAGCTTTACTCTGTGTCTAACCCTGTGGAAGAACATCGAACAATAGAGCACACTACATGCCCTTCGGCCCTCGATGTTGTGCTGACCTACAAAACAGATCTGAAGGCCATCTAACCTACACTATTCTACATCATCCATTTATTTATCCAATTACCATTTAACTGCCCTTAAATTTGGCGAGTTTGCGGTTCCATTCCTGGGAATGTTTAATGGGGGACAGTGTAGAGGAGGCGTTACTCTGTATCTAACCCCGTGCTGTCCCTGTCCTGGGAATGTTTGATGGGGGTCAGTGGTGTGGGTGAACTGAAGCTGAGGGGGAGAAGGAAGCAATTAGTGTGAGGTTAGAGTGTAAGTGTTGTACCTGGGCATGGTGGTGTTTCTCTCTGTGTTATGGTTATTAGTGCTGGATTAAAGCTGATATAACTCACTGCCTGTTCCAGACTCCCTGGGGATTTCGGTTGTGCTCGGAGCATCTGAACAGTAGCGACGCCACGTGCCCTATAAGCCGTGCCCTCATGGTCTCCCTCACTGTGTGTTCTCTCCTGTAGCTGGCTGGTGGTGTGGTGATGGCGGTTGGTATCTGGACCCTGGTTGAGAAGAGTGACTATATCAGCCTGCTGTCCTCCAGTACCTACGCTGCAACTGCGTACATCCTGGTGGTGGCTGGGGTCATCGTCATGCTGACTGGGATCCTCGGCTGCTGTGCAACCTTTAAGGAGAGGAGGAGCCTACTGAGAGTGGTAGAGTAACAAGCTGCACTCTGACCTTTAACCTCACCTTGGCAGTGGCTGTGTGTGTGTCTGTGTGTGTGTCTGTGTGTGTGTGTGTGTATCTGTGTGTGTGTATCTGTGTGTCTGTGTGTGTGTCTGTGTGTGTGTGTGTGTGTCTGTGTGTCTGTGTGTGTGTCTGTGTGTGTGTCTGTGTGTGTGTCTGTGTGTCTGTGTGTGTGTGTATCTGTGTGTGTGTGTGTGTGTGTGTGTGTGTATCTGTGTGTATGTGTATCTGTGTGTGTGAGTGTCTGTGTGAGTGTGTCAGTGTGTGTGAGAGTGTGTCAGTGTGTGTCTGTGTGTGTGAGAATGTGTATCTGTGTGTGTGTGTGAGAGTGTGTGAGTGTGTGTCTGTGTGTGTGAGAATGTGTATCTGTGTGTGTGTGTGAGAGTGTGTGAGTGTGTGTCTGTGTGTGTGAGAATGTGTATCTGTGTGTGTGTGTGAGAGTGTGTGAGTGTGTATGGTGCCTGTGTGTGTGTGGTGCCTGTGTGTGTGTGGTGCCTGTGTGTGTGTGGTGCCTGTGTGTGTGAGTGTGTGTGGTGCCTGTGTGTGTGTGTGTGTGGTGCCTGTGTGTGTGTTGTGTGTGTGGTGCCTGTGTGTGTGTTGTGTGTGTGTGAGAGTTCACTGCCTTGTGCTAACAGGTCTGTCCTAATTTGAAATGCTGTTTGTTCACTGACGAACCTTCCTGGTCAGGTGATCCTTCGGGGCCATTTTATCATAAAATCAGACAAACTAGCAGCAGGAAGATGTGATTCAGCCCCTCATTGCGACTCCCCCATTCCATTCTGAAGTGCTTTCATTCCCACTGACCATTAAGGTCCCTGAGCCCTTGACACCCCATTGATCAGAACACCCACCTCGGTCTCCCCCTCCCCCTCGGTCAGCCTCTCCCCCTCCCCCTCCCGCCTCGGTCAGCCTCTCCCCCTCCCCCTCCCGCCTCGGTCAGCCTCTCCCCCTCCCCCCTCGGTCAGCCTCTCCCCCACCCCCTCGGTCAGCCTCTCCCCCTCCCCTTGGTCAGCCTCTACCCCCTCCCCCTCGGTCAGCCTCTCCCCCTCCCCTTGGTCAGCCTCTCCCCCACCCCCTCGGTCAGCCTCTCCCCCTCCCCTTGGTCAGCCTCTCCCCCCTCCCCTTGGTCAGCCTCTCCCCCCTCCCCCTTGGTCAACCTCTCCCCCCTCCCCTTGGTCAGCCTCTCCCCCCTCCCCCTTGGTCAACCTCTCCCCCTCCCGCCTTGGTCAACCTCTCCCACTCCCCCCTCGGTCAGCCTCTCCCCCTCCCCTTGGTCAGCCTCTCCCCCCTCCCCTTGGTCAACCTCTCCCCCTCCCGCCTTGGTCAACCTCTCCCACTCCCCCCTCGGTCAGCCTCTCCCCCTCCCCCCTCGGTCAGCCTCTCCCCCTCCCCCCTCGGTCAGCCTCTCCCCCTCCCCCCTCGGTCAGCCTCTCTCCCCTCCCCCTTGGTCAACCTCTCTCCCCTCCCCCTCGGTCAGCCTCTCCCCCACCCCCTCAGTCAGCCTCTCCCCCTCCCCCTCGGTCAGCCTCTCCCCCTCCCCCTCGGTCAGCCTCTCCCCCACCCCCTCAGTCAGCCTCTCCCCCACCCCCTCAGTCAGCCTCTCCCCCACCCCCTCGGTCAGCCTCTCCCCCACCCCCTCGCTCAGCCTCTCCCCCTCCCCCTCGGTCAGCCTCTCCCCCACCCCCTCAGTCAGCCTCGCCCCCTCCCCCTCGGTCAGCCTCTCCCCCTCCCCCTCGGTCAGCCTCTCTCCCTCCCCCTCTGTGGTCAGCCTCCCCCCCTCCCCCTCGGTCAGCCTCTCCCCCTCCCCCTCGGTCAGCCTCTCCCCCACCCCCTCGGTCAGCCTCTCCCCCACCCCCTCGGTCAGCCTCTCCCCCACCCCCTCGGTCAGCCTCTCCCCCTCCCCCTCGGTCAGCCTCTCCCCCACCCCCTCGGTCAGCCTCTCCCCCTCCCCCTCGGTCAGCCTCTCCCCCACCCCCTCGGTCAGCCTCTCCCCCTCCCCCTCGGTCAGCCTCTCCCCCTCCCCCTCGGTCAGCCTCTCTCCCTCCCCCTCTGTGGTCAGCCTCCCCCTCGGTCAGCCTCTCCCCCTCCCCCTCGGTCAGCCTCTCCCCCACCCCCTCGGTCAGCCTCTCCCCCACCCCCTCGGTCAGCCTCTCCCCCTCCCCCCTCGGTCAGCCTCCCCCTCCCCCTCCCCCACCCACTTGGTCAGCCTCTCCCCCACCCCCTCAGTCAGCCTCTCCCCCACCCCCTCAGTCAGCCTCTCCCCCACCCCCTCAGTCAGCCTCTCCCCCACCCCCTCGGTCAGCCTCTCCCCCACCCCCTCAGTCAGCCTCTCCCCCTCCCCCCTCGGTCAGCCTCTCCCCCTCCCCCCTCGGTCAGCCTCTCCCCCTCCCCCTCGGTCAGCCTCTTCCCCCCTCCCCCTTGGTCAACCTCTCCCCCTCCCCCACCCACTTGGTCAGCCTCTCCCCCTCCCCCTCGGTCAGCCTCTCCCCCTCCCCCTCGGTCAGCCTCTCCCCCACCCCCTCGGTCAGCCTCTCCCCCACCCCCTCGGTCAGCCTCTCCCCCCTCCCCCTCGGTCAGCCTCTCCACCCTCCCCCTTGGTCAACCTCTCCCCCTCCCCCCTCGGTCAGCCTCTCCCCCTCCCCCCTCGGTCAGCCTCTCCCCCTCCCCCTCGGTCAGCCTCTCCCCCTCCCCCTCGGTCAGCCTCTCCCCCACCCCCTCAGTCAGCCTCTCCCCCACCCCCTCAGTCAGCCTCTCCCCCTCCCCCCTCGGTCAGCCTCTCCCCGTCCCCCCTCGGTCAGCCTCTCCCCCTCCCCCTCGGTCAGCCTCTTCCCCCCTCCCCCTTGATCAACCTCTCCCCCTCCCCCACCCACTTGGTCAGCCTCTCCCCCTCCCCCTCGGTCAGCCTCTCCTCCACCCCCTCGGTCAGCCTCTCCTCCACCCCCTCGGTCAGCCTCTCCCCCTCCCCCTCGGTCAGCCTCTCCCCCTCCCCCTCGGTCAGCCTCTCCCCCACCCCCTCGGTCAGCCTCTCCTCCACCCCCTCGGTCAGCCTCTCCCCCCTCCCCCCTTGGTCAGCCTCTCCCCCTCCCCTTGGTCAGCCTCTCCCCCCTCCCCCTCGGTCAGCCTCTCCACCCTCCCCCTTGGTCAACCTCTCCCCCTCCCCCCTCGGTCAGCCTCTCCCCCTCCCCCCTCGGTCAGCCTCTCCCCCTCCCCCCTCGGTCAGCCTCTCCCCCTCCCCCTCGGTCAGCCTCTCCCCCTCCCCCCTCGGTCAGCCTCTCCCCCTCCCCCTCGGTCAGCCTCTCCCCCTCCCCCCTCGGTCAGCCTCTCCCCCTCCCCTTGGTCAGCCTCTCCCCCCTCCCCCTCGGTCAGCCTCTCCACCCTCCCCCTTGGTCAACCTCTCCCCCTCCCCCACCCACTTGGTCAGCCTCTCCCCCTCCCCCTCGGTCAGCCTCTCCTCCACCCCCTCGGTCAGCCTCTCCTCCACCCCCTCGGTCAGCCTCTCCTCCACCCCCTCGGTCAGCCTCTCCCCCTCCCCCTCGGTCAGCCTCTCCCCCTCCCCCTCGGTCAGCCTCTCCCCCACCCCCTCGGTCAGCCTCTCCTCCACCCCCTCGGTCAGCCTCTCCCCCCTCCCCCCTTGGTCAGCCTCTCCCCCTCCCCTTGGTCAGCCTCTCCCCCCTCCCCCTCGGTCAGCCTCTCCACCCTCCCCCTTGGTCAACCTCTCCCCCTCCCCCCTCGGTCAGCCTCTCCCCCTCCCCCCTCGGTCAGCCTCTCCCCCTCCCCCCTCGGTCAGCCTCTCCCCCTCCCCCTCGGTCAGCCTCTCCCCCTCCCCCCTCGGTCAGCCTCTCCACCCTCCCCCTTGGTCAACCTCTCCCCCTCCCCCCTCGGTCAGCCTCTCCCCCTCCCCCCTCGGTCAGCCTCTCCCCCCTCCCCCTCGGTCAGCCTCTCCACCCTCCCCCTTGGTCAACCTCTCCCCCTCCCCCCTCGGCCAGCCTCTCCCCCTCCCCCTCGGTCAGCCTCTCCCCCTCCCCCCTCGGTCAGCCTCTCCACCCTCCCCCTTGGTCAACCTCTCCCCCTCCCCCCTCGGCCAGCCTCTCCCCCTCCCCCTCGGTCAGCCTCTCCACCCTCCCCCTTGGTCAACCTCTCCCCCTCCCCCCTCGGTCAGCCTCTCCCCCTCCCCCCTCGGTCAGCCTCTCCCCCTCCCCCTCGGTCAGCCTCTCCCCCTCCCCCCTCGGTCAGCCTCTCCCCCTCCCCCCTCGGTCAGCCTCACCCCCTCCCCCTCGGTCAGCCTCTCCACCCTCCCCCTTGGTCAACCTCTCCCCCTCCCCCCTCGGTCAGCCTCTCCCCCTCCCCCCTCGGTCAGCCTCTCCCCCCTCCCCCTCGGTCAGCCTCTCCACCCTCCCCCTTGGTCAACCTCTCCCCCTCCCCCCTCGGCCAGCCTCTCCCCCTCCCCCTCGGTCAGCCTCTCCCCCTCTCCCCGGTCAGCCTCTCCCCCTCCCCCTCTGTGGTCAGCCTCCCCCTCCCCCTCCCCCTCCCCCTCCCTTGGTCAGGCTCTCTCTCCCCCTCCCCCTCACCCCCCTCCCCCCCCCCCCCCCGCCCCCCCCCCCCGGTCAGCCCCCCCACAGTGGGACACAGATCCGAAGATTAAGGTTCCTGAGAGAGGTCATTCCTCCTTGTCTGACATTTATGGGAAAGCTGTTGTTGTGAAACTGTCCCCCACCCAGTTTCTCGATTTCCCCTGTAAGAGATACATCCTCTCAGTGTTCACTCTGTCTCAACCCCCACCCCCCTCACAGCAGCCTGCTGTCATATTGCCTATGGGTACCCCCTCCTTCCATAAAGGGGACAGTACAGCACTGTCGGACAGGTAAACCCAACGCTCCGGTAGACTCTGACCTGTTTGTTTTTAATGAAGGGTCACAAACTGTGGAGATGAGGGGCTGGGATTTGAACACAACTCAGCGTATTGGTGGGTACACAGCGTTACTAACGAGAATTACTGCACACTGAGCTGCAGACTGACTGAGTCAGTGAAACAGCCTGCTACTGCTGCCCTGCTACTGGGTGGAGACCGGATATTAATGACTCCTGCTTTACTCACTGTCTGTTGGATTAGCGACAGTTAACCCATTTCCTCCCACTTCCCGTAGTTCCTTATACTCCAGGGAATTATACAGTACCTGTAATATCAATCACTGAAAACATCATTTCTCAATTACTGTAAACTCTCATCTCTCGAGAAATCTTATTTTCTCAGTCACTGCACCCCATCGATTCACAATTACCTGCAGATTTTCAATTGACACACCCTACTGATTGTCAAATACTGCACGCTGGAGGGTCATGGTTACTATGGCTACGGTATATTGTAGCAGAAAGTGAGGGCTGGCATCAGGAATTCCTGAGGAAGGGCTTATGCCTGAAATGTCGATTCTCCTGCTCCTCAGATGCTGCCTGACCTGCCGTGCTTTCCCAGCACCACACTCTCGACTACAGTAGATTGTAGTTTTATGTTTACTGCACGCTGTAATCGGAGTCTCAGTTGCTGTACAATAGCCTTAGTTACAGTAGATGGTACTTTCTTAGTTATATACTGTCATCTCAGAAAACATTTGGTTGCTGCCCACCAGGTTCTCTGTTACAGGACATTGTAGATTCTCATGTAAATATATTAGTTACTGTACACTGTGATTTCTCTGCAGTTACAGTACATTGTAATTTATTGATGACAGTCCATGAGTTTTTTGACTACCACGAGTACTTGGTAGTTTTGCACTGACTCCAATGTATGAACCATTAGCCTGGGGACGAGGTGACAGAAATTGTCAGTGTTTGCTGTCTGCCTGACAGTAACCTGTTTGTACAGCAGCCTGACCCCACGTGGGATGTCACTGACTGACTGACTGTGCGGTTATCTCTCCCTGCTCGGTGGTAGCTCCCCCTTCCCCACCAGCTCCCAGCGTTTCCCAACCAGCTCGGGCTGAGGAAGCAGGCTGAGACATCTCACACTAACAGTGCAGGGAGAAGGTAGGAGACCGCAGGATTCCCAGTGACAGGAAGCACCCCCCCCCCCCCCGCAGTTTGGTGGTATGGTCCCGGCTGAATTTTAGATTAGATTACAGTGTGGAAACAGGCCCTTCGGCCCAACAAGTCCACACCGACCCACCAAAGCGAAACCCACCCATACCCCTACATTTACCCCTTACCTAACACTACGGGCAATTTAGCATGGCCAATTCACCTGACCTGCACATCTTTGGACTGTGGGAGAAAACCGGAGCACCCGGAGGAAACCCACGCAGACACGGGGAGAACGTGCAAACTCCACACAGTCAGTCGCCTGAGGCGGGAATTGAACCCAGGTCTCTGGTGCTGTGAGGCAGCAGTGCTAACCACTGTGCCACCGTGCCGCCCACCAATGAACAGATCCAATCTCCGATAGGAAACTGGCTGGATGGATCAGATTGTGTTGTGTTTTTGTTGAAACGAACCGGTCTCCCGTTGGAAGTTCAGTGCACGATGAGATGAAATCAGAAGTTTATTCACAATGGAAGTGAAGGTAAAATAGGATAAACCATCACTTGGAGGACGGATTCATGGTAAAAATATAATCCCGTCACTCCTAAAACGCTCCTTTATCAATGGAAAGGAAAAGCAGCAGCTTCTGGAAAGTACCCGCAAGCTCACCTTTGGATAATCCCCACAAGCAGCACTCCTACAGGACACTCCCCCTGTCCCCAACATTGCAGTGGGTTACGTCAGTGGGAGGCTGGAATAGTACGGGGGGGGTCAACACTTTGGACTGAAACCCTTTATCTGGACTGGGGAGGAGGAGGGAGCCCAGAAGTGTATAGAGGGAGAGGGGTGGGCTGGTAATGCAGGTAGGAGGGGCTATTGTGATTGGTCAGTGAGAGGGGTGGAGTGTTTAGGTGAGTAGGAATATAGGCAGATAAGGTCAGGTCAGGGAGGCGAGGGGGAGGGTGGTGCTGGACGTGGGATAGGGCTGGGGGTGGAGAAAGTTTGAAGCTGGTGAAATCAATATTGATGCCATTGTGCTGTAAGCTCCCCAGTTGAAATATCAGGTGTTATTCCATCAGTTTATGTATGGATAATGGAGAAGGCCAAAGATGGACATGTCACTGGGAGTGGGAGGGGCAATTAAAATGGATGGCAACTGGAAAGTCGGGTTGGTTGATGCATGCAGAGCACAGATGCTCCGCGAACCAGTCCACGAGCCTGCATTCGGTTTCCCTGATATAGAGGAGACTGCATCAGGAGAAATAAATGCTGTGCTTTTCCAGCTTCACATCTATTGACTCTGACTTCCAGCAGATGCAGTCCTTGCTGTCTCCAAGTCACTGCAGTACATTAAGTTATTCATGACTTCAATTCATAGATTGAGATTGTGGACAGCTTCCTCTGAGCTTTGCGTAACCTCTTCAGGGTTTAATCCCAACACTACTGGCCTGGTACTAACCCTTCACTCGAAGGTAGGCTAGTTTCAATATGCCCTTCCCTTCTCAGAACCATTGGCCAGTGTAGCCACCTTCTTGAGAATTCATCAGACAGCTCAAAACTCAAAGTAAGACAACAAAACCTCTATAAGCGATGGGCATTTCCCTAAGACTTAAAAAAATGCTTCAGATATTCTAAGCTTGGCCCTAAAAACCAAAAATACACATGAGAAATAACTAATTAAACCCTAGGCCGCAATAACTGCTTTAAGAGAAATCACTATGCCTACGGAAAAACTTGCAACTGATTTACTAAAATCAAATAAGCCCAAAATAAAACAGATCTATCACAAAGCTGAAAGCAAGAGCTCAAGAGGCTGGGATTGTGTTCAGGGCCTGTGTCTGTTACAGGAGACTGGGATTGTGTTCAGGGCCTGTGTCTGTTACAGGAGACTGGGATTGTGCTCAGGGCCTGTATCCGTTACAGGAGACTGGGATTGTGTTCAGGGCCTGTGTCTGTTACAGGAGACTGGGATTGTGTTTAGGGCCTGTGTCTGTTACAGGAAACTGGGATTGTGCTCAGGGCCTGTGTCTGTTACAGGAGACTGGGATTGTGCTCAGGGCCTGTATCCGTTACAGGAGACTGGGATTGTGTTCAGGGCCTGTGTCTGTTACAGGAGACTGGAATTGTGTTCAGGGCCTGTGTCTGTTACAGGAGACTGGGATTGTGTTCAGGGCCTGTGTCTGTTACAGGAGACTGGGATTGTGTTCAGGGCTTGTGTCTGTTACAGGAGACTGGGATTGTGTTCAGGGCCTGTAACTGTTACAGGAGACTGGGATTGTGTTCAGGGCCTGTGTCTGTTACAGGAGACTGGGATTGTGTTCAGGGCCTGTGTCCGTTACAGGAGACTGGGATTGTGCTCAGGGCCTGTATCCGTAACAGGAGACTGGGATTGTGCTCAGGGCCTGTATCCGTTACAGGAGACTGGGATTGTGCTCAGGGCCTGTGTCTGTTACAGGAGACTGGGATTGTGTTCAGGGCCTGTGTCTGTTACAGGAGACTGGGATTGTGCTCAGGGCTTGTGTCTGTTACAGGAGACTGGGATTGTGTTCAGGGCCTGTGTCTGTTACAGGAGACTGGGATTGTGTTCAGGGCCTGTGTCTGTTACAGGAGACTGGGATTGTGTTCAGGGCCTGTGTCTGTTACAGGAGACTGGGATTGTGTTCAGGGCCTGTGTCTGTTACAGGAGACTGGGATTGTGTTCAGGGCCTGTGTCTGTTACAGGAGACTGGGATTGTGTTCAGGGCCTGTGTCTGTTACAGGAGACTGGGATTGTGTTCAGGGCCTGTGTCTGTTACAGGAGACTGGGATTGTGTTCAGGGCCTGTGTCTGTTACAGGAGACTGGGATTGTGTTCAGGGCTTGTGTCTGTTACAGGAGACTGGGATTGTGTTCAGGGCCTGTAACTGTTACAGGAGACTGGGATTGTGTTCAGGGCCTGTGTCTGTTACAGGAGACTGGGATTGTGTTCAGGGCCTGTGTCCGTTACAGGAGACTGGGATTGTGCTCAGGGCCTGTATCCGATACAGGAGACTGGGATTGTGCTCAGGGCCTGTATCCGTTACAGGAGACTGGGATTGTGCTCAGGGCCTGTGTCTGTTACAGGAGACTGGGATTGTGTTCAGGGCCTGTGTCTGTTACAGGAGACTGGGATTGTGCTCAGGGCCTGTGTCTGTTACAGGAGACTGGGATTGTGTTCAGGGCCTGTGTCTGTTACAGGAAACTGGGATTGTGTTCAGGGCCTGTGTCTGTTACAGGAGACTGGGATTGTGTTCAGGGCCTGTGTCTGTTACAGGAGACTGGGATTGTGTTTAGGGCCTGTGTCCGTTACAGGAGTCTGGGATTGTGCTCAGGGCCTGTATCTGTTACAGGAGACTGGGATTATGCTCAGGGCCTGTGTCTGTTCCAGGAGACTGGGATTGTGTTCAGGGCCTGTGTCTGTTACAGGAGACTGGGATTGTGCTCAGGGCCTGTGTCTGTTACAGGAGACTGGGATTGTGCTCAGGGCCTGTATCTGTTACAGGAGACTGGGATTGTGCTCAGGGCCTGTATCCGTTACAGGAGACTGGGATTGTGCTCAGGGCCTGTGTCTGTTCCAGGAGACTGGGATTGTGTTCAGGGCCTGTGTCTGTTACAGGAGACTGGGATTGTGCTCAGGGCCTGTGTCTGTTACAGGAGACTGGGATTGTGCTCAGGGCCTGTATCTGTTACAGGAGACTGGGATTGTGCTCAGGGCCTGTATCCGTTACAGGAGACTGGGATTGTGCTCAGGGCCTGTGTCCGTTACAGGAGTCTGGGATTGTGCTCAGGGCCTGTGTCTGTTACAGGAAACTGGGATTGTGTTTAGGGCTTGTGTCTGTTACAGGAGTCTGGGATTATGTTCAGGGCCTGTAACTGTTACAGGAGACTGGGATTGTGTTTAGGGCCTGTAACTGTTACAGGAGACTGGGATTGTGCTCAGGGCCTGTGTCTGTTACAGGAAACTGGGATTGTGCTCAGGGCCTGTGTCTGTTACAGGAAACTGGGATTGTGCTCAGGGCCTGTGTCTGTTACAGGAAACTGGGATTGTGTTTAGGGCCTGTAACTGTTACAGGAGACTGGGATTGTGTTTAGGGCCTGTGTCTGTCACAGGAGACTGGGATTGTGCTCAGGGCCTGTGTCTGTTACAGGAAACTGGGATTGTGTTTAGGGCCTGTAACTGTTACAGGAGACTGGGATTGTGTTTAGGGCCTGTGTCTGTCACAGGAGACTGGGATTGTGCTCAGGGCCTGTGTCTGTTACAGGAAACTGGGATTGTGTTTAGGGCCTGTAACTGTTACAGGAGACTGGGATTGTGCTCAGGGCCTGTGTCTGTTACAGGAAACTGGGATTGTGTTTAGGGCTTGTGTCTGTTACAGGAGACTGGGATTGTGTTTAGGGCCTGTGTCTGTTACAGGAGACTGGGATTGTGCTCAGGGCTTGTGTCTGTTACAGGAAACTGGGATTGTGTTCAGGGCCTGTGTCTGTTACAGGAGACTGGGATTGTGTTTAGGGCCTGTGTCTGTTACAGGAGACTGGGCTTGTGCTCAGGGCTTGTGTCTGTTACAGGAGACTGGGATTGTGTTCAGGGCCTGTGTCTGTTACAGGAGACTGGGATTGTGTTTAGGGCTTGTGTCTGTTACAGGAGACTGGGATTGTGTTTAGGGCCTGTAACTGTTACAGGAGACTGGGATTGTGTTCAGGGCCTGTGTCTGTTACAGGAAACTGGGATTGTGTTTAGGGCTTGTGTCTGTTACAGGAGACTGGGATTGTGTTCAGGGCCTGTGTCCGTTACAGGAGACTGGGATTGTGTTTAGGGCCTGTGTCTGTTACAGGAAACTGGGATTGTGTTTAGGGCCTGTAACTGTTACAGGAGACTGGGATTGTGCTCAGGGCCTGTGTCTGTTACAGGAGACTGGGATTGTGCTCAGGGCCTGTAATTGTTACAGGAGACTGGGATTGTGTTCAGGGCCTGTGTCTGTTACAGGAGACTGGGATTGTGTTTAGGGCCTGTGTCTGTTACAGGAAACTGGGATTGTGCTCAGGGCCTTTAACTGTTACAGGAGACTGGGATTGTGTTTAGGGCCTGTGTCTGTCACAGGAGACTGGGATTGTGCTCAGGGCCTGTGTCTGTTACAGGAAACTGGGATTGTGCTCAGGGCCTGTAACTGTTACAGGAGACTGGGATTGTGTTTAGGGCCTGTGTCTGTCACAGGAGACTGGGATTGTGCTCAGGGCCTGTGTCTGTGACAGGAAACTGGGATTGTGTTTAGGGCCTGTAACTGTTACAGGAGACTGGGATTGTGCTCAGGGCCTGTGTCTGTTACAGGAGACTGGGATTGTGCTCAGGGCTTCTGTCTGTTACAGGAGACTTGGATTGTGTTCAGGGCCTGTGTCTGTTACAGGAGACTGGGATTGTGTTTAGGGCTTGTGTCTGTTACAGGAGACTGGGATTGTGTTTAGGGCCTGTAACTGTTACAGGAAACTGGGGTTGTGTTTAGGGCCTGTAACTGTTACAGGAGACTGGGATTGTGCTCAGGGCCTGTAACTGTTACAGGAAACTGGGATTGTGTTTAGGGCCTGTAACTGTTACAGGAGACTGGGATTATGTTCAGGGCCTGTGTCTGTTACAGGAAACTGGGATTGTGTTTAGGGCTTGTGTCTGTTACAGGAGACTGGGATTGTGTTCAGGGCCTGTGTCCGTTACAGGAGACTGGGATTGTGTTTAGGGCCTGTGTCTGTTACAGGAAACTGGGATTGTGTTTAGGGCCTGTAACTGTTACAGGAGACTGGGATTGTGCTCAGGGCCTGTGTCTGTTACAGGAGACTGGGATTGTGCTCAGGGCCTGTAACTGTTACAGGAGACTGGGATTGTGTTCAGGGCCTGTGTCTGTTACAGGAGACTGGGATTGTGTTTAGGGCCTGTGTCTGTTACAGGAAACTGGGATTGTGCTCAGGGCCTGTAACTGTTACAGGAGACTGGGATTGTGTTTAGGGCCTGTGTCTGTTACGGGAAACTGGGATTGTGTTTAGGGCCTGTAACTGTTACAGGAGACTGGGATTGTGCTCAGGGCCTGTGTCTGTCACAGGAAACTGGGATTGTGCTCAGGGCCTGTGTCTGTCACAGGAAACTGGGATTGTGCTCAGGGCCTGTGTCTGTTGCAGGAAACTGGGATTGTGCTCAGGGCCTGTGTCTGTTACAGGAAACTGGGATTGTGCTCAGGGCCTGTGTCTGTTACAGGAAACTGGGATTGTGCTCAGGGCCTGTGTCTGTTACAGGAAACTGGGATTGTGTTTAGGGCTTGTGTCTGTTACAGGAGACTGGGATTGTGTTTAGGGCCTGTGTCTGTTGCAGGAGACTGGGATTGTGCTCAGGTCTTGTGTCTGTTACAGGAAACTGGGATTGTGTTCAGGGCCTGTGTCTGTTACAGGAGACTGGGATTGTGTTTAGGGCCTGTGTCTGTTACAGGAGACTGGGCTTGTGCTCAGGGCTTGTGTCTGTTACAGGAGACTGGGATTGTGTTCAGGGCCTGTGTCTGTTACAGGAGACTGGGATTGTGTTTAGGGCTTGTGTCTGTTACAGGAGACTGGGATTGTGTTTAGGGCCTGTAACTGTTACAGGAGACTGGGATTGTGTTCAGGGCCTGTGTCTGTTACAGGAGACTGGGATTGTGTTTAGGGCTTGTGTCTGTTACAGGAGACTGGGATTGTGTTCAGGGCCTGTGTCTGTTACAGGAGACTGGGATTGTGTTTAGGGCCTGTGTCTGTTACAGGAAACTGGGATTGTGTTTAGGGCCTGTAACTGTTACAGGAGACTGGGATTGTGCTCAGGGCCTGTGTCTGTTACAGGAGACTGGGATTGTGCTCAGGGCCTGTAATTGTTACAGGAGACTGGGATTGTGTTCAGGGCCTGTGTCTGTTACAGGAGACTGGGATTGTGTTTAGGGCCTGTGTCTGTTACAGGAAACTGGGATTGTGCTCAGGGCCTGTAACTGTTACAGGAGACTGGGATTGTGTTTAGGGCCTGTGTCTGTCACAGGAGACTGGGATTGTGCTCAGGGCCTGTGTCTGTTACAGGAAACTGGGATTGTGCTCAGGGCCTGTAACTGTTACAGGAGACTGGGATTGTGTTTAGGGCCTGTGTCTGTCACAGGAGACTGGGATTGTGCTCAGGGCCTGTGTCTGTTACAGGAAACTGGGATTGTGTTTAGGGCCTGTAACTGTTACAGGAGACTGGGATTGTGCTCAGGGCCTGTGTCTGTTACAGGAGACTGGGATTGTGCTCAGGGCTTCTGTCTGTTACAGGAGACTTGGATTGTGTTCAGGGCCTGTGTCTGTTACAGGAGACTGGGATTGTGTTTAGGGCTTGTGTCTGTTACAGGAGACTGGGATTGTGTTTAGGCCCTGTAACTGTTACAGGAAACTGGGGTTGTGTTTAGGGCCTGTAACTGTTACAGGAGACTGGGATTGTGCTCAGGGCCTGTAACTGTTACAGGAAACTGGGATTGTGTTTAGGGCCTGTAACTGTTACAGGAGACTGGGATTATGTTCAGGGCCTGTGTCTGTTACAGGAAACTGGGATTGTGTTTAGGGCTTGTGTCTGTTACAGGAGACTGGGATTGTGTTCAGGGCCTGTGTCCGTTACAGGAGACTGGGATTGTGTTTAGGGCCTGTGTCTGTTACAGGAAACTGGGATTGTGTTTAGGGCCTGTAACTGTTACAGGAGACTGGGATTGTGCTCAGGGCCTGTGTCTGTTACAGGAGACTGGGATTGTGCTCAGGGCCTGTAACTGTTACAGGAGACTGGGATTGTGTTCAGGGCCTGTGTCTGTTACAGGAGACTGGGATTGTGTTTAGGGCCTGTGTCTGTTACAGGAAACTGGGATTGTGCTCAGGGCCTGTAACTGTTACAGGAGACTGGGATTGTGTTTAGGGCCTGTGTCTGTTACGGGAAACTGGGATTGTGTTTAGGGCCTGTAACTGTTACAGGAGACTGGGATTGTGCTCAGGGCCTGTGTCTGTCACAGGAAACTGGGATTGTGCTCAGGGCCTGTGTCTGTTACAGGAAACTGGGATTGTGCTCAGGGCCTGTGTCTGTTACAGGAAACTGGGATTGTGCTCAGGGCCTGTGTCTGTTACAGGAAACTGGGATTGTGCTCAGGGCCTGTGTCTGTCACAGGAAACTGGGATTGTGCTCAGGGCCTGTGTCTGTTACAGGAAACTGGGATTGTGTTTAGGGCCTGTGTCTGTTACAGGAAACTGGGATTGTGCTCAGGGCCTGTGTCTGTTACAGGAAACTGGGATTGTGCTCAGGGCCTGTGTCTGTTACAGGAAACTGGGATTGTGTTTAGGGCCTGTAACTGTTACAGGAGACTGGGATTGTGTTCAGGGCCTGTGTCTGTTACGGGAAACTGGGATTGTGTTTAGGGCCTGTAACTGTTACAGGAGACTGGGATTGTGCTCAGGGCCTGTGTCTGTTACAGGAAACTGGGATTGTGCCCAGGGCCTGTGTCTGTTACAGGAAACTGGGATTGTGCTCAGGGCCTGTGTCTGTTACAGGAAACTGGGATTGTGCTCAGGGCCTGTGTCTGTTACAGGAAACTGGGATTGTGCTCAGGGCCTGTGTCTGTTACAGGAAACTGGGATTGTGCTCAGGGCCTGTGTCTGTTACAGGAAACTGGGATTGTGCTCAGGGCCTGTAACTGTTACAGGAGACTGGGATTGTGCTCAGGGCCTGTGTCTGTTACAGGAGTCTGGGATTGTGCTCAGGGCCTGTATCTGTTACAGGAGACTGGGATTGTGCTCAGGGCCTGTATCCGTTACAGGAGACTGGGATTATGTTCAGGGCCTGTAACTGTTACAGGAGACTGGGATTGTGTTTAGGGCCTGTAACTGTTACAGGAGACTGGGATTGTGCTCAGGGCCTGTGTCTGTTACAGGAAACTGGGATTGTGCTCAGGGCCTGTGTCTGTTACAGGAAACTGGGATTGTGCTCAGGGCCTGTGTCTGTTACAGGAGACTGGGATTGTGTTCAGGGCCTGTAACTGTTACAGGAGACTGGGATTGTGCTCAGGGCCTGTGTCTGTTACAGGAGACTGGGATTGTGCTCAGGGCCTGTATCCGTTACAGGAGACTGGGATTATGTTCAGGGCCTGTAACTGTTACAGGAGACTGGGATTGTGTTTAGGGCCTGTAACTGTTACAGGAGACTGGGATTGTGCTCAGGGCCTGTGTCTGTTACAGGAAACTGGGATTGTGCTCAGGGCCTGTGTCTGTTACAGGAAACTGGGATTGTGCTCAGGGCCTGTGTCTGTTACAGGAAACTGGGATTGTGTTTAGGGCCTGTAACTGTTACAGGAGACTGGGATTGTGTTTAGGGCCTGTGTCTGTCACAGGAGACTGGGATTGTGCTCAGGGCCTGTGTCTGTTACAGGAAACTGGGATTGTGTTTAGGGCCTGTAACTGTTACAGGAGACTGGGATTGTGCTCAGGGCCTGTGTCTGTTACAGGAAACTTGGATTGTGTTTAGGGCTTGTGTCTGTTACAGGAGACTGGGATTGTGTTTAGGGCCTGTGTCTGTTACAGGAGACTGGGATTGTGCTCAGGGCTTGTGTCTGTTACAGGAAACTGGGATTGTGTTCAGGGCCTGTGTCTGTTACAGGAGACTGGGATTGTGTTTAGGGCCTGTGTCTGTTACAGGAGACTGGGCTTGTGCTCAGGGCTTGTGTCTGTTACAGGAGACTGGGATTGTGTTCAGGGCCTGTGTCTGTTACAGGAGACTGGGATTGTGTTTAGGGCTTGTGTCTGTTACAGGAGACTGGGATTGTGTTTAGGGCCTGTAACTGTTACAGAAAACTGGGATTGTGTTTAGGGCCTGTAACTGTTACAGGAGACTGGGATTGTGCTCAGGGCCTGTAAATGTTACAGGAAACTGGGATTGTGTTTAGGGCCTGTAACTGTTACAGGAGACTGGGATTGTGTTCAGGGCCTGTGTCTGTTACAGGAAACTGGGATTGTGTTTAGGGCTTGTGTCTGTTACAGGAGACTGGGATTGTGTTCAGGGCCTGTGTCCGTTACAGGAGACTGGGATTGTGTTTAGGGCCGGTGTCTGTTACAGGAAACTGGGATTGTGTTTAGGGCCTGTAACTGTTACAGGAGACTGGGATTGTGCTCAGGGCCTGTGTCTGTTACAGGAGACTGGGATTGTGCTCAGGGCCTGTAATTGTTACAGGAGACTGGGATTGTGTTCAGGGCCTGTGTCTGTTACAGGAGACTGGGATTGTGTTTAGGGCCTGTGTCTGTTACAGGAAACTGAGATTGTGCTCAGGGCCTGTAACTGTTACAGGAGACTGGGATTCTGTTTAGGGCCTGTGTCTGTCACAGGAGACTGGGATTGTGCTCAGGGCCTGTGTCTGTTACAGGAAACTGGGATTGTGTTTAGGGCCTGTAACTGTTACAGGAGACTGGGATTGTGTTTAGGGCCTGTGTCTGTCACAGGAGACTGGGATTGTGGTCAGGGCCTGTGTCTGTTACAGGAAACTGGGATTGTGTTTAGGGCCTGTAACTGTTACAGGAGACTGGGATTGTGCTCAGGGCCTGTGTCTGTTACAGGAAACTTGGATTGTGTTTAGGGCTTGTGTCTGTTACAGGAGACTGGGATTGTGTTTAGGGCCTGTGTCTGTTACAGGAGACTGGGATTGTGCTCAGGGCTTGTGTCTGTTACAGGAAACTGGGATTGTGTTCAGGGCCTGTGTCTGTTACAGGAGACTGGGATTGTGTTTAGGGCCTGTGTCTGTTACAGGAGACTGGGCTTGTGCTCAGGGCTTGTGTCTGTTACAGGAGACTGGGATTGTGTTCAGGGCCTGTGTCTGTTACAGGAGACTGGGATTGTGTTTAGGGCTTGTGTCTGTTACAGGAGACTGGGATTGTGTTTAGGGCCTGTAACTGTTACAGAAAACTGGGATTGTGTTTAGGGCCTGTAACTGTTACAGGAGACTGGGATTGTGCTCAGGGCCTGTAAATGTTACAGGAAACTGGGATTGTGTTTAGGGCCTGTAACTGTTACAGGAGACTGGGATTGTGTTCAGGGCCTGTGTCTGTTACAGGAAACTGGGATTGTGTTTAGGGCTTGTGTCTGTTACAGGAGACTGGGATTGTGTTCAGGGCCTGTGTCCGTTACAGGAGACTGGGATTGTGTTTAGGGCCGGTGTCTGTTACAGGAAACTGGGATTGTGTTTAGGGCCTGTAACTGTTACAGGAGACTGGGATTGTGCTCAGGGCCTGTGTCTGTTACAGGAGACTGGGATTGTGCTCAGGGCCTGTAATTGTTACAGGAGACTGGGATTGTGTTCAGGGCCTGTGTCTGTTACAGGAGACTGGGATTGTGTTTAGGGCCTGTGTCTGTTACAGGAAACTGGGATTGTGCTCAGGGCCTGTAACTGTTACAGGAGACTGGGATTCTGTTTAGGGCCTGTGTCTGTCACAGGAGACTGGGATTGTGCTCAGGGCCTGTGTCTGTTACAGGAAACTGGGATTGTGCTCTGGGCCTGTAACTGTTACAGGAGACTGGGATTGTGTTTAGGGCCTGTGTCTGTCACAGGAGACTGGGATTGTGCTCAGGGCCTGTGTCTGTTACAGGAAACTGGGATTGTGTTTAGGGCCTGTAACTGTTACAGGAGACTGGGATTGTGCTCAGGGCCTGTGTCTGTTACAGGAAACTGGGATTGTGTTTAGGGCTTGTGTCTGTTACAGGAGACTGGGATTGTGTTTAGGGCCTGTGTCTGTTACAGGAGACTGGGATTGTGCTCAGGGCTTGTGTCTGTTACAGGAAACTGGGATTGTGTTCAGGGCCTGTGTCTGTTACAGGAGACTGGGATTGTGTTTAGGGCCTGTGTCTGTTACAGGAGACTGGGATTGTGCTCAGGGCTTGTGTCTGTTACAGGAGACTGGGATTGTGTTCAGGGCCTGTGTCTGTTACAGGAGACTGGGATTGTGTTCAGGGCCTGTGTCTGTTACAGAAGACTGGGATTGTGCTCAGGGCCTGTAACTGTTACAGGAAACTGGGGTTGTGTTTAGGGCCTGTAACTGTTACAGGAGACTGGGATTGTGCTCAGGGCCTGTAACTGTTACAGGAAACTGGGATTGTGTTTAGGGCCTGTAACTGTTACAGGAGACTGGGATTATGTTCAGGGCCTGTGTCTGTTACAGGAAACTGGGATTGTGTTTAGGGCTTGTGTCTGTTACAGGAGACTGGGATTGTGTTTAGGGCCTGTGTCTGTTACAGGAAACTGGGATTGTGTTTAGGGCCTGTAACTGTTACAGGAGACTGGGATTGTGCTCAGGGCCTGTGTCTGTTACAGGAGACTGGGATTGTGCTCAGGGCCTGTAACTGTTACAGGAGACTGGGATTGTGTTCAGGGCCTGTGTCTGTTACAGGAGACTGGGATTGTGTTTAAGGCCTGTGTCTGTTACAGGAAACTGGGATTGTGCTCAGGGCCTGTAACTGTTACAGGAGACTGGGATTGTGTTTCGGGCCTGTGTCTGTTACGGGAAACTGGGATTGTGTTTAGGGCCTGTAACTGTTACAGGAGACTGGGATTGTGCTCAGGGCCTGTGTCTGTCACAGGAAACTGGGATTGTGTTTAGGGCCTGTGTCTGTTATAGGAGACTGGGATTGTGTTTAGGGCCTGTGTCTGTTACAGGAGACTGGGATTGTGTTTAGGGCCTGTGTCTGTTACAGGAGACTGGGATTGTGTTCAGGGCCTGTGTCTGTTACAGGAGACTGGGATTGTGTTCAGGGCCTGTGTCTGTTACAGGAAACTGGGATTGTGTTTAGGGCCTGTAACTGTTACAGGAGACTGGGATTGTGCTCAGGGCCTGTGTCTGTTACAGGAAACTGGGATTGTGTTTAGGGCCTGTAACTGTTACAGGAGACTGGGATTGTGTTCAGGGCCTGTGTCCGTTACAGGAGACTGGGATTGTGCTCAGGGCCTGTGTCTGTTACAGGAAACTGGGATTGTGTTCAGGGCCTGTGTCTGTTACAGGAGACTGGGATTGTGTTCAGGGCCTGTGTCTGTTACAGGAAACTGGGATTGTGTTTAGGGCCTGTAACTGTTACAGGAGACTGGGATTGTGCTCAGGGCCTGTGTCTGTTACAGGAAACTGGGATTGTGTTTAGGGCCTGTAACTGTTACAGGAGACTGGGATTGTGTTCAGGGCCTGTGTCCGTTACAGGAGACTGGGATTGTGCTCAGGGCCTGTGTCTGTTACAGGAAACTGGGATTGTGTTTAGGGCCTGTGTCTGTTACAGGACGCTGTAACAGTGACTCAGCTCTGTGGAATGCGAGTTTTGTTTGGGGATTTTTTGGGTGTGTACGCCTGTGTGCCAGTCTGCAGTTTACAAAGCGTTGTCATGGTGAGGTGATGTGAATCTGGGAAAGAATTCATCTTTCTGTCTCTGTCCCTCTCAATCTCTCTTGTAGAGTATTTCTCTGTTATGTGTGAATCTCTCTCTCTCTCTCTGTCTCCATCCCTCTGTTTGTCTCTCTCTATGTCTGTATCTCTCTGTCTCTATCTCTCTCTCTCTATGTCTCTCCCTGACTCACTCACTCTGTCTCTGAAGTTCTCTTAATCCCCTTGTTTTTCTCTATCTCTCTCTGTCGCTGTATTAATCTTGCTGTTTATGTTTCTCTCTGTGTCTCCCCCTGTCTTGACAATATTTATTGGATGGTGTGAGTGTGTTACAGTCCCTTACTCTTTCTACCTCTGTGTTTTGAGGAACCCCTGAGATGGTATGTTACCGTGGTTACAGCTGCCTGTTGTTCTCGCTGTAGTGTCTCTGTCACCTGGTGAAGTTACAATCGAGAATTTTAAACAGTGGGCTGTCCCTGGACATTGAATTTGGTTGAACATGTGCTGGAAGAGGGTCATCTGGACAATCCCTGAGGAGGGTGAATGAGAAACTGGTTCCTTCTCGCCCCTCCCCAAGTAGCCAATATTAACCCTCTTACAGCCAGTCAGTGGTAAACCTGCTCCCACTGTATTCTCCAAGACAGAGTTGTTTAAACAGAACGGAATTACTCCTGCTCAGGTGAGGGATTTAGCTTCGGTGAGTCCCCCACAATACTCACTCCGCGCTGTTAGACAAACGACTCTCACACTGTTCTCTCTTCATTCATATATTCACGGCCCCTTCCCTTGCTCCAGTGAGACATCCCTGCAGCCCATATCCGATCAGAAATCCCAGCTCCTGGCCAATCCCACAGAGGGGCTTTCACTGTCTCTATATCTCAGGGTTCACTCTCTCCCTCTCTCACACACATTCTTTCCCCCCCTCCTCCTCCCTCTGACACATTCTCTCTCTCTCTCCCCTCCCACACCCCTCTCCCCCCAGCCCACCCTCACCCTCTCGGGCTGATGTGCGATGTTGATCTGGGCTGTGGGTGTGACCTCTGTGTTTGAGCTGAGCTAAGATCTGTTGTTGTTTTCCCTCTCTCTCCCCAGTATTTTTGCTTGCTGCTCTTTATCTTTCTTCTGGAGATCCTGGCAGGAATTCTGGCCTACGTTTACTACCAACAGGTAAGCTGCACTCTGGGAGACCCCACCCCACATTGGGAAGCCCCTCAGGGTGGGGCTGACTGGGGTCTGAGGGAGGGAGTTGCTGGTCTCCCGGGCAGAGATTTGAGTCCCTGGATAACTCATGGCCCAGACTTCAGCTGGGCCGGTTTGATGGTGACGAGATGGGGAGTGACTCGGGAAGGGCTGACTGATTGATTTTCCCCCCCTGTATGGTGTGTGGTTTGTTTGTTGTGTCTGTCGGTGAGGGAGCTGTGTGACTGATGACTGACTGAGTAATCTATACAGAGGGTGTCACTGTTTCCAGTATCTGTTCACTGCTCCCTACTCCATCTGAGCTGAGGTGACTTGAGAGGGTCACCTCTCTGAGAGGGTCCAGCTCTCCCAGCTCCCAGGAGAGGAATGTACTACTACCCTCTTCCCCCTTTTCCCAGCCTGGATCCACCTCTCCTGCAGCCTCTCTCCCTCTCAACCTGCTAACTGGAGTTAAAATCTTCCAGCAGCTTCTTATCCTCTCCTTGGAAAAGCCAGTTCTCCCAGGTCTGGGAGCATGTATCTGTTTCCAAGAACTCTTCCGGATCCTGATCCCACTGCCATCTAATGGATGGGAATCTCCAGGTCCCTCTCCTCCCTCAAAGCCACTGTTTAGTTTCTATGCTCACATCCACGTTCCTACCGAAATGTAGCTCTTCACATGAGCTGCTCCAGAGAATGTCAAGACAGAATGATCTGACCTGGCATTGACCTGGGCACCGGACACAGCAACAGCAGAAAAAGCTTTGTAAACCTTGCAAAGTCCTCTTCACTAACGTCTGGAGGCTAGTGCCAAACCTGGGAAAGCTGTCCCACAGACTAGTCAAACAACAGCCTGACATAGTCGTACTCACGGAATCATGCCTTAGAGAAAAAGTCCCAGACACCACTTTCACCATCCCTGGATATGTCCTGTCTCACTGGCAGGACAAACTGACCAGAGGTGTTGTGCGGTGTCATCAACAGTGCTATCACACAGCATCTGCTCAGTGATAACCTGCTCAGTGATGCCTGGTTTGGGTTCCGCCAGGGCCACTCAGCTCCTGACCTCATTACAGCCTTGACTCAAACGTGGACAAAAGAACTGAATCCCAGAGGGTGAGGTGAGAGTGACAGCCCTTGAGATCAAGGCTGCGTTCGCCCGGGTGTGGCATCAAGGAGCCCGAGCAAAACTGGAATCAATGGGTATTAGGGGGTTAGAGTATTACCTGACAAATAGGAAGATGGTCAGAGCTGTTGGAGGTCAGTCATCACTGTCAACATCCTAGGGTCTAACACTGACCAGAAACTCAACTAGATTTGCCACATAAATGCAGTGAATGGGTCAGAGGCTGGGAATGCTGCGGTGAGTAACTCACCTCCTGACTCCCCAAAGCCTGTCCATCATCTACAAGGCACAAGTCAGGAATGTGATGGAATATTCCCACTTCCCTGGATGAGGGCAGCTCCAACAACACACAAGAAGTTTGACACCACCCAGGGACAAAGCAACCTCTTAATAATCACCACATCTGCAAACACCCACTCCAACAAGCACCAATGCTCAGTCGCAGCAGTGTTACTGTCTACAGGATGTGCTGCAGGAATTCACCAAAGATCCTCAGACAGCACCTTCCAGCCCCACGATCACTCCCATGGAGAAGGACAAGGACAGCAGATACATGGGAACACCACCCCTTGCAAGTTCCCCTCCAAGTCACTCACTATCCTGACTAAACTGCTCCTTCACTGTCTCTGGGTCAAAATCCTGGAATTCCTTCCCTGACAACATTGTGGGTCAACACACAGCAGGTGAACTGTTTTGATTCTTCTAATGTGAAGTTTATTAATTGCCAATGTTGTTCCATTTATGTGCTTTACGTTTCCTGCCTCCTCCTTTCCCATAATACTGACTGTTTGCCCAAATGGAGACAGACGCAGAGTTCTTGTTTAGGATCGGAGCCGTACTATCTGTCTTTATGTGATGACTTGCTGTTTGGACACGAATTACCAATACTCTGTGTCTCACACTTTGTGTTTCTGGGCCCTGCAAATGCATTGAGAGGACGTTGTCTTTGCTAACCTATTTCTTGTATTTCTTCTGCCCGCTTTTAGATTTCCGCTGTCCTTTTGATCTCCTTACAGTGCTCCTGAGAACCTGTCGATAGTCATTCAATGAGGGGGAGAATTCTTTGTGGAGAATTCAGCAGCACACCCTCTGAGTAAAACTGAGGTCACATTTCACTGGCAGATCAAAGTTATCTCAATCCATTAATTCCTGTCCCTGACCACGAAGCACTTGGCACCCAATGGGTGAATTCTGCAGACTGCCATCTCTTGCACTTTCTCCTCAATGACAAAAATCTGGAGGCCAAAGCCAAAAAAATGTTTATAAAAATGGAACAGAGTTCACAAACACTGCCCCACCCAGTGTCCGAGTCAGGAACTGCAGCTCGGTGTCCTACACTGACACCCAGTGTCCGTGTCAGGAACTGCAGCTCGTTGTCCCACACTGACACCCAGTGTCCGAGTCAGGAACTGCAGCTCTGTGTCCCACACTGACACCCAGTGTCCGAGTCAGGAACTGCAGCTCGGTGTCCCACACTGACACCCAGTGTCCGTGTCAGGAACTGCAGCTCTCTGTCCCACACTGACACCCAGTGTCCGAGTCAGGAACTGCAGCTCGGTGTCCCACACTGACACCCAGTGTCCGTGTCAGGAACTGCAGCTCGGTGTCCCACACTGACACCCAGTGTCCGAGTCAGGAACTGCAGCTCGGTGTCCCACACTGACACCCAGTGTCCGAGTCAGGAACTGCAGCTCGGTGTCCCACACTGACACCCAGTGTCCGAGTCAGGAACTGCAGCTCGGTGTCCCACACTGACACTCAGTGTCCGAGTCAGGAACTGCAGCTCTGTGTCCCACACTGAGGCCCCACCCAGTGTCCGAGTCAGGAACTGCAGCACTGTGTCCCACTCAGAGGCTCCACCCAGTGTCCGAGTCAGGAACTGCAGCTGTGTCCCACACTGGCACCCAGTGTCCGAGTCAGGAACTGCAGCTCTGTGTCCCACACTGACACCCAGTGTCCGTGTCAGGAACTGCAGCTCTGTGTCCCACACTGACACCCAGTGTCCGAGTCAGGAACTGCAGCTCTTTGTCCCACACTGACACCCAGTGTCCGAATCAGGAATTGCAGCTCGGTGTCCCACACTGACACCCAGTGTCCGAGTCAGGAACTGCAGGTCGGTGTCCCACACTGACACCCAGTGTCCGAGCCTGGAATTGCACTAACCAATAAATTAATTTTCCTGTCACCCTCTCTCTGGCAGTGTCACTTTCTCCCTCACCCTCTTTCTCTTTGCGTCTCTATCTCACTCCCTCTTGTGTGTATGTCTCTCTCTCCCTCGCTCACCCTCTCTGTAACTGACCCTCTCTGTGGCTGACCCTCTCTGTGGCTGACCCTCTCTGTGGCTGACCCTCTCTGTGGCTGACCCTCTCTGTAACTCACCCTCTCTGTAACTCACCCTCTCTGTAACTCACCCTGTCTTTAACTCACCCTCTCTGTGGCTGACCCTCTCTGTAACTCACCCTCTCTGTAACTCACCCTCTCTGTAACTCACCCTCTCTGTAACTCACCCTCTCTGTAACTCACCCTCTCTGTAACTCACCCTCTCTGTACTCTGTTACAGCTGAGTGATGATCTGAAGACCAATCTGCGAGTGACAATGATAGAGAAGTACAGGATGCCAGACCAGCTCCATATCACCAAGGCGGTTGACAAACTGCAGCAAGAAGTGAGTTCACGTCTGGCGGAGAGGGGAACTAACCAGGGAAAAGCAGTGCCCAGGGAGAGAGAGAGAGAGAGAGAGAGAGAAGGCGTATTGTGGAGAGGGATGGGAGATGGTGAACACAGTGGGGAGAGAGAGGCAGAGACCACAACACACAAAGAGGTGACATGTGATGTGCAATAGTTAAACTAGTTATCTTAATAATTGGTGGGTAACAATTAAAAAGGTTATGAGAAAGAAGTGGACATTAACCTAGTTAGAAAGAGATGAGAAATGGTTAAACTGAGAGTGAGTGCATTGTGCATGGGTTAAATAATTATCGGAGAGAGGGAGGGGCAGATGGTTAAACTAGTTATCTGAGAGAGGTGTTGGGGTAAAGCTTAATCTAGTTACCGAGAGAGAGAGGTGATGGAGAACAGTTAAACATGTTATCTGAGAGAGTGGGCAGGTGGGAATGGCTAATCTAATTATCTGAGCGAGGGAATAGTGAATGGTTGTACTGGTTATCTGAGAGAGGTGTGAATTGGTTAAATTAGTTATGAGAGTGGAGTTGGATAAACTAGTTATACAGTGGAGAGAGATACAGTGGGGACATAGTTACTCAAGCTATCTGAGAGGGAGGGAGGGAGTGGGAGAATAGTTAACCTCGTTATCTGTGAGTTAGGGAATAGTTAAACTAATTTTCTGAGCAAGAGAGGGTGGGAAATGATGAAAATGATTAATCTGAGAGAAAATAATTGAGAAAGGATAGTTAAACTAGTTACCAGAGCGAGAGGTATGGGCAGCATTTAAATTGGTTATCTGAGGGAGTTGGGGTAACTGTTAAACATGTCATCTGAGAGAGAAGAGTGAAGAAAGGCTAAATTACTTACTGGAGAGGGAATGTTAAACTAGGTATCTGACAGAGAGAGAGAGTAGGTAGGGGACAGTTAAAACAGTTATCTGCGAAAGAGAGGGTGTAGGACCCTGATAAATTAGTTATCTGCAAGAGAGCAAATAAGGACTGATTTAACTAGTATTCTGAGAGAGAGGGTGTGGGACACAGTTTAAGTAGTTGTCTTAGAGGGGAAGGGGTACAGATAGACTAGTTAGTTATCCGAGAGAATGGTGGGGAATGGCTAGTTATTTGAGAGAGGGGCTAGTGAATGATTAAACTAGTTATCGAGACAGTTGGTGAATGATTAAACAAAGGGAAGAGTAAGGAGAGTAAAATCACTATTTGAGAGAAGGGAAATGGTTAAAGTGGTTGTTCGAGAGAAGGCGGGTGGGTGATACTAGTTAGCAGAGAGAGGCCTTGGGAATGGATAAACTGGTTAGCAGAGAGACAGAGAGAGAAAGGGTGGGAAACAGGTAGACGAGTTAAATAAGAGATGGGGTATGGGGGGGAGTGGTGAACGGGGGGGGGGGCGTTGAGGTTAAATAGTTATTTGAAAGAGTGGGAGGTGGGATCAACTAGTTCTCTGAGTGAGAGGCTGGTGACAGCACTTGGGTGGGGAGCAGACTGTCGCTGGGTACATCTGTCCTGGGAGGGCAGTGCCCTCAGTAACGCATGCCCCATGCCCACTGTGTTACTCCCTCAGTAACTCACGCCCCCATGCATACTGTGTTACCTCCTCAGTAACACCCCCCTGTGCCCACTGTGTTACCTCCTCAGTAACACCCCCCTGTGCCCACTGTGTTACCCCCTCAGTAACTCATGCCCCCATGCCCACTGTGTTACCCTCCTGAGTAACTCACTACACCTGCCCACTCTCTTACCTCCTCAGTAACTCACCACACCTGCCCACTCTGTTACCCCCTCAGTAACTCACTCCCCTGTGCCACCTGTATTACCCCCTCAGTAACACAACCCCATGCCCACTGTATTACCCCTTCAGTAACTTACCCACCTGCCCACTCTGTTACCCCCTCAGTAACTCACCCACCTGCCCACTGTGTTACCCCCTCAGTAACTCACCACACGTGCCCACTATGTTACCTCCTCAGTAACTCACCCCTTGTGCCCACTGTGTTACCCCCCTCAGTAACTCACTCCCCTGTGCCCACTGTGTTACCCCCCTCAGTAACTCACTCCCCTGTGCCCACTCTGTTACCCCCACAGTAACTCACCCACCTGCCCACTCTGTTACCCCCTCAGTAACTCACCCCCCTGTGCCCACTCTATTACCCCCTCAGTAACTCACCCCCCCATGCCCACTGTTACCCCCACAGCAACTCACCCCCCTGTGCCCATTGTGTTACCCACACAGTAACTCACACCCTGTGCCCACTGTGTTATCCCCTCAGTAACTCACTCCCCTGTGCCCACTGTGTTACCCCGACAGTAACTCACCCCCCTGTGCCCACTGTTACCCCCTCAGTAACTCGCCCACTGTGTTACCCCCACAGTAACTCACCCCCTGTGCCCACTGTGTTACCCCCTCAATAACTCACCCCCCGTGCCCACTGTGTTACTCCCACAGTAACTCACCCCCTGTGCCCACTGTGTTACCCCCTCAGTAACTCACCCCCCTGTGCCCACTGTGTTACCCCCACAGTAACTCACCCCCTGTGCCCACTGTGTTACCCACTCAGTAACTCACCCCCTGTGCCCACTGTGTTACCCCCACAGTAACTCACCCCCCGTGTCCACTGTGTTACCCCCTCAGTAACTCACCCCCCTGTGCCCACTGTGTTACTCCCACAGTAACTCACCCCCTGTGCCCACTGTTACCCCCACAGTAACTCACCCCCCATGCCCACTGTGTTACCCCCACAGTAACTCACCCCCTGTGCCCACTGTTACGCCCTCAGTAACTCACCTCCCTGTGCCCACTGTTACCCCCACAGTAACTCACCCCCTGTGCCCACTGTGTTACCCCCTCAGTAACTCACCCCACTGTGCCCACTGCCACCCCCCTGTACCCACTGTTACCCCCTCAGTAACTCACCCCCCTGTGCCCACTGTGTTACCCCCTCAGTAACTCACCCCCCTGTGCCCACTGTTACCCCCTCAGTAACTCACCCCCCTGTGCCCACTGTGTTACCCCCTCAGTAACTCACCCCCACATGCCCACTGTGTTACCCCCTCAGTAACTCACCCCCCCATGCCCACTGTTACCCCCTCAGTAACTCACCCCCCTGTGCCCACAGTGTTACCCCCTCAGTAACTCACCCCCCTGTGCCCACTGTGTTACCCCTCAGTAACTCACCCCCGTGCCCACTGTATTACCCCCTCAGTAACTCACCCCCTGTGCCCACTGTTAGCCCCTCAGTAACTCACCCCCCTGTGCCCACTGTTACCCCCACAGTAACTCACCCCCTGTGCCCACTGTTACCCCCACAGTAACTCACCCCCTGTGCCCACTGTTACCCCCTCAGTAACTCACCCCCCTGTGCCCACTGTTACCCCCACAGTAACTCACCCCCCGTGCCCACTGTTACCCCCTCAGTAACTCACCCCCCGTGCCCACTGTTACCCCCTCAGTAACTCACCCCCCTGTGCCCACTATGTTGCCCCCACAGTAACTCACCCCCCGTGCCCACTGTTACCCCCACAGTAACTCACCCCCCGTGCCCACTGTGTTACCCCCTCAGCAACTCACCCCCTGTGCCCACTGTGGTACCCTCACAGTAACTCGCCCACTGTGTTACCCCCTCAGCAACTCACCCCCTGTGCCCACTGTTACCTCCACAGTAACTCACCCCCTGTGCCCACTGTGTTACCCCCTCAGTAATCACCCCCTGTGCCCACTGTTACCTCCTCAGTAACTCACCCCCTGTGCCCACTGTTACCCCCTCATTAACTCACCCCATGTGCCCACTGTGTTACCCCCACAGTAACTCACCCCCTGTGCCCACTGTTACCCCCTCAGTAACTCACCCCCCTGTGCCCACTGTGTTACCCCCTCAGTAACTCACCCCCCTGTGCCCACAGTGTTACCCCCTCAGTAACTCACCCCCTGTGCCCACTGTTACCCCCTCAGTAACTCACCCCCCTGTGCCCACTGTGTTACCCCCTCAGTAACTCACCCCCCTGTGCCCACAGTGTTACCCCCTCAGTAACTCATCCCCCTGTGCCCACAGTGTTACCCCCTCAGTAATTCACCCCCCTGTGCCCACAGTGTTACCCCCTCAGTAACTCACCCCCCTGTGCCCACTGTGTTACCCCCTCAGTAACTCACCCCCCTGTGCCCACTGTGTTACCCCCTCAGTAACTCACCCCCCTGTGCCCACAGTGTTACCCCCTCAGTAACTCACCGCCTGTGCCCACAGTGTTACCCCCTCAGTAACTCACCCCCCTGTGCCCACTGTGTTACCCCCACAGTAACTCACCCCCTGTGCCCACTGTTACCCCCTCAGTAACTCACCCCCCTGTGCCCACTGTGTTACCCCCTCAGTAACTCACCCCCCTGTGCCCACAGTGTTACCCCCTCAGTAACTCACCCCCCTGTGCCCACTGTGTTACCCCCTCAGTAATCACCCCCTGTGCCCACTGTGTTACCCCCTCAGTAACTCACCCCCCTGTGCCCACAGTGTTACCCCCTCAGTAACTCATCCCCCTGTGCCCACAGTGTTACCCCCTCAGTAATTCACCCACCTGTGCCCGCAGTGTTACCCCCTCAGTAACTCACCCCCCTGTGCCCACTGTGTTACCCCCTCAGTAACTCACCCCCCTGTGCCCACTGTGTTACCCCCTCAGTAACTCACCCCCCTGTGCCCACAGTGTTACCCCCTCAGTAACTCACCGCCTGTGCCCACAGTGTTACCCCCTCAGTAACTCACCCCCCTGTGCCCACAGTGTTACCCCCTCAGTAACTCACCGCCTGTGCCCACTGTGTTACCCCCTCAGTAACTCACCCCCCTGTGCCCACAGTGTTACCCCCTCAGTAACTCACCGCCTGTGCCCACAGTGTTACCCCCTCAGTAACTCACCGCCTGTGCCCACAGTGTTACCCCCTCAGTAACTCACCGCCTGTGCCCACTGTGTTACCCCCTCAGTAACTCACCCCCCTGTGCCCACTGTGTTACCCCCTCAGTAACTCACCCCCCTGTGCCCACAGTGTTACCCCCTCAGTAACTCACCGCCTGTGCCCACAGTGTTACCCCCTCAGTAACTCACCCCCCTGTGCCCACAGTGTTACCCCCTCAGTAACTCACCCCCCTGTGCCCACTGTGTTACCCCCTCAGTAACTCACCCCCCTGTGCCCACAGTGTTACCCCCTCAGTAACTCACCGCCTGTGCCCACAGTGTTACCCCCTCAGTAACTCACCCCCCTGTGCCCACAGTGTTACCCCCTCAGTAACTCACCCCCCTGTGCCCACTGTGTTACCCCCTCAGTAACTCACCCCCCTGTGCCCACAGTGTTACCCCCTCAGTAACTCACCGCCTGTGCCCACAGTGTTACCCCCTCAGTAACTCACCCCCCTGTGCCCACAGTGTTACCCCCTCAGTAACTCACTCCCCTGTGCCCACAGTGTTACCCCCTCAGTAACTCACCCCCCTGTGCCCACTGTGTTACCCCCTCAGTTCCGGTGCTGTGGCAGCAACAACTCGAAGGATTGGCAGGAGAGCCACTGGGTGACCTCGGGGCAGTCTGGGGATCGCATTGTACCCGACAGCTGCTGCAAGACCATGACGGTAGGGTGTGGGAAACGAGACCACCCATCCAACATATACCGGGTGGAGGTGAGTGACGGGGGCGTGGGCAGGGGGTGGGAGAGGGAGTGGGGAGTGGGGGTTCTGAGGGAGGGGAGAGGGGGTTGTGGGAGGAGGAGATGTGGGGGGAGAGGGGATGTAGGGAGAAGGCCCGAGGGAGGGGAGAGGGGGGTGTGGGGAGGGGAGGATGTGGGGAGAGGGGGGTGTGTGGGGAGAAGGCCCGAGGGAGGGGAGAAGAGGGGGATGTGGGGAGAAGGCCCAAGGGAGGGGAGAGGGAGGTGTGGGGAGAAGGCCCGAGGGATGGGAGAGGGACGTGTGGGGAGATGGCGGTGTGGGGAGAGGGGCCGAGGGAGGGGAGAGGGGGGTGTGGGGTGAGGGCCCGAGGGAGGGGAGAGGGGGGTGTGGGGTGTGGGCCCGAGGGAGGGGAGAGGGGGATGTGGGGAGAAGGCCCGAGGGAGGGGAAGGGGGGTGTGGGGTGAGGGCCTGAGGGAGGGGAGAGGGGGATGTGGGGAGAGGGCCCGAGGGAGGGGAGAGGGGGGTGTGGGGAGAGGGCCCGAGGGAGGGGAGAGGGGTTGTGGGGCGAGGGGGTTGTGGGGAGAGGGGGGGTGTGGGGTGAGGACCCGAGGGAGGTGTGGGGAGATGTCCCGAGGGAGGGGAGAGAGGTTGTGGGGAGAGGGGGTTGTGGGGAGAAGGCCCGAGGGAGAGGAGGGGGGGGGTGTGAGGTGAGGGCCTGTGGGAGGGGAGAGGGGGTATGTGGGGTGAGGTCCCGAGGGAGGGGAGGGGAGAGGGGTGTGTGGGGTGAGGTCCCGAGGGAAGGGAGGGGAGAGGGGTGTGTGTGTGGTGAGGTCCCGAGGGAGGGGAGGGGAGAGGGGTGTGTGGGGTGTGGTCCCGAGGGAGGGGAGAGGGGTTGAGGGGAGAGGGGGGTGTGGGATGAGGTCCCGAGGGAGGGGAGGGGAGGGGAGAGGGGGAGTGTAGAGGGAGGATATAGGAAGGGCCCGAGGCAGGGGGGTGAAGAGAGAGGAAAGGAGAGTGGGGGGAAAGGGGAGAGGCTGCAGAGACCATGTTTAAGGGAAATTCGGAAATTAAGGCCAATTTTTCCACCGTTTTTCCTGTGCCTTTGCTCCATGTTCCCAGATAGTTCTCGGCTGGTCCCAGACATTGCCTTAATCGATCTTTAGCCCATTCGAGGATCTGAACATCCTTTTCTTTCACCGTGACCTGGGCAACAGCACCTTCCTCAGTAAAGGTGGTTGGAACCTATCCATTTCAGCCCTTGGCCAACAGCCCTGGCTCTGTGTGTAAAACCCCTGCTTGCTCCATGTGTTGGTCTCACTCCTCCCCTTTTACTACTTTCAAGGTGACACAGACCATTTAGATTACCTTCCTGTTTGCTGCTGGCCTCTTCTCACGCTCTCTCTTTGCTTCTCTGACGTGTTTATTCACGCTCCCCTCCTCAAACCTTCCACACCCAGCCTGGTTTGTGGCTGCATCATCCACCCGTCATCTCTCAAATGTACCTTTTCTCGATCTAACCTTCATCTCTATCTCTTCTCATTCTCCACAGGCAGCTTGAGGTTTGCTCACTGTGTCTTTTCGCCTCATGGGGACGTACCTTGACTGTACTATCTCCTCTGTAAGGACAGAATGGACCAAGCAGCTGACAATCCCAGTTTCTCTGGGTCACATCCATTCTCAACCCATTGACCCCTCTCCTTAGTCATTCTTCCGCTGGATTGCTCCAGGCCTATGGCTATCCTGAACCTTACAACGTTATGGTCACTGTTTCCATACAAGACGGTGTGGGTTTCATTCTCGAGAACTCCATCTTCTTCCTTGTTGAACTAGTGACAAACTCCTAAGGATTCTTTCTCTCTCAGACCTTTCTGTTATTACAATCCCAGGCTGCATTTGAGTAGCCAAAGTTGCACTTTTGTTGTAACTCTCTGCCATATCTTTGTACATCTTTCCTACAGGCCCATTGCCGTGTGGAATGTGCCCAACTGTTTGATGGTAGCCCCATTATTACTGAGCTGTAACAAAATAAACCTTCCCCATTCGCGTCCCCTGGTCTTGCATAGTCTCCTTCATCTATATCCTGACCTTCCCTGAGTTTCCCAGGCAGTATTTCAGCAGGAATACTGCAAGCCCAGCTTCTCTTTAACCCAGCTGTCAGTTCCAGTCCTGATCATGTATTTCCCTGTGTAATCTGTATCTGTAGCTCATTTTACTCCACTTCACATACATTCACAATGCATCACATTTAAAAAAAGACACTGCAGAAAATACTAGGCAGTATCTGTGGGGAGAATGAACCTTTCAGTTCTGTTACCTTCTGTCAGGAGCCTTGTTCAGTCTTTATTGTTTCATTTCCTCTGCCCCCCCCCCCCCCACCTAACACCATCTCCCTCTGCCCCCCCCCCTACCTAACACCATCTCCCTCTGCCCCCCCTCCCACCCCAACCTAACACCATCTTCCTCTGCCCCCCCCCACCCCAACCTAACACCACCTCCCTCTGGCCACCCCCTACATAACACCACCTCCCTCTGGACCCCCCTTTACCTAACACCACCTCCCTCTGGACCCCCCTTTACCTAACACCACCTCCCTCTGGACCCCCCTTTACCTAACACCACCTCCCTCTGGCCCACCCCCCCCCCACACCACCTCTCTCTGCCCCCCCTTACCTAACACCACCTCCCTCTGCCCCCCTTACCTAACACCACCTCCCTCTGGACCCCCCCTTACCTAACACCACCTCCCTCTGCCCCCCCCCCCCCCCAACCTAACACCACCTCCCTTTGCCACCCCTTACCTAACACCACCTCCCTCTGGACACCCCCCCTTACCTAACACCACCTCCCTCTGGACCCCCTTACCTAACAGCACCTCCCTCTGCCCCCCCCCCCCACCCCACCACCACCTCCCTCTGGCCCCCCCTTACCTAACACCACCTCCCTCTGCCCCCCCCCCAACCTAACACCACCTCCCTCTGCCCCCCCCAACCTAACACCACCTCCCTCTGCCCCCCCCCAACCTAACACCACCTCCCTCTGCCCCCCCCTTACCTAACACCACCTCCCTCTGGACCCCCCCTTACCTAACACCACCTCCCTCTGGACCCCCCCTTACCTAACACCACCTCCCTCTGGACCCCCTTACCTAAAAGCACCTCCCTCTTCCCCCCCCCCACATCACCTCCCTTTGCCCCCACCCACCTAACACCACCTCCCTCTGCCCCCCCTTACCTAACACCACCTCCCTCCGCCCCCCTTACCTAACACCACCTCCCTCTGCCCACCCCCCACACCATCTCCCTCTGTCCACCCCCCCCCCCAACACCACCTCCCTCTGGCCCCCCCTTACCTAACACCATCTCCCTCCGCCCCCCTTACCTAACACCACCTCCCTCTGCCACCCCCCAACACCACCTCCCTCTGCCCCCCCTTACCTAACACCACCTCCCTTTGCCCCCCCTTACCTAATACCACCTCCCTCTGCCCCCCCCTTACCTAACACCACCTCCCTCTGCCCACCCCCCACACCATCTCCCTCTGTCCACCCCCCCCCCCCCAACACCACCTCCCTCTGGCCCCCCCTTACCTAACACCACCTCCCTTTGCCCCCACCCACCTAACACCACCTCCCTCTGCGCCCCCCCCCTACCTAACACCATCTCCCTCCGCCCCCCCTTACCTAACACCACCTCCCTCTGCCCCCCCCCCACACCACCTCCCTCTGCCCCCCCCTTACCTAACACCACCTCCCTCTGGCCCCCCCCTTACCTAACACCACCTCCCTTTGCCCCCCCTTACCAAATACTACCTCCCTCTGCACCCCCTTACCTAACACCACCTCCTTCTGCCCATCCCCCACACCACCTTCCTCTGGCGCCCCCCCCCCCCCCCCACACCACCTCCCTCTGTCCCTCCCCCCCAACACCACCTCCCTCTGGCCCCCCCTTACCTAACACCACCTCCCTTTGCCCCCACCCACCTAACACCACCTCCCTCTGCGCCCCCCTTACCTAACACCATCTCCCTCCGCCCCCCCTTACCTAACACCACCTCCCTCTGCCCCCCCCCCCCCCCCACACCACCTCCCTCTGCCCCCCCCCTTACCTAACACCACCTCCCTCTGGACCCCCCTTACCTAACACCACCTCCCTTTGCCCCCCCTTACCAAATACTACCTCCCTCTGCACCCCCTTACCTAACACCACCTCCTTCTGCCCACTCCCCACACCACCTTCCTCTGGCGCCCCCCCCCCCCCCCCCCACACCACCTCCCTCTGTCCCTCCCCCCCAACACCACCTCCCTCTGGCCCCCCCTTACCTAACACCACCTCCCTCTGCCCCCCCCTACCTAACACCACCTCCCTCTGCCCCCCCCTTACCTAACACCACCTCCCTCTGGACCCCCCCTTACCTAACACCACCTCCCTCTGGACCCCCTTACCTAACAACACCTCCCTCTGCCCCCCCCCCCCACACCACCTCCCTCTGCCCCCCCCCCTTACCTAACACCACCTCCCTCTGCCCCCCCCAACCTAACACCACCTCCCTCTGCCCCCCCAACCTAACACCACCTCCCTCTGCCCCCCCTTACCTAACACCACCTCCCTTTTCCCCCCCTTACCTAACACCACCTCCCTCTGCCCCCCCCTTATCTAACACCACCTCCCTCTGCCCCCCTTACCTAACACCACCTCCCTCTGCCCCCCCCACACCACCTCCCTCTGCCCCCGGCGCCCCCCCCCCCTCCCAACACCACCTCCCTCTGCCCCCCCTCCCAACACCACCTCCCTCTGGACCCCCCTACCTAACACCACCTCCCTCTGCCCCCCCCTTACCTAACACCACCTCCCTCTGCCCTCCCCTACCTAACACCACCTCCCTCTGCCCCCCCTTACCTAACACCACCTCCCTCTGGCCCCCCCCTTACCTAACACCACCTCCCTTTGCCCCCACTTACCTAACACCACCTCCCTCTGGCCCCCCCCTTACCTAACACCACCTCCCTTTGCCCCCCCTTACCTAACACCACCTCCCTTTGCCCCCCCTTACCTAACACCACCTCCCTCTGCCCCCCCCTCACACCACCTCCCTCTGCCCCCCCCCACACCACCTCCCTCTGGCCCCCCCCTACCTAACACCACCTCCCTCTGCCCCCCCTTACCTAACACCACCTCCCTTTGCCCCCCCTTACCTAACACCACCTCCCTCTGCCCCCCCCTCACACCACCTCCCTCTGCCCCCCCCCACACCACCTCCCTCTGGCCCCCCCCTACCTAACACCACCTCCCTCTGCCCCCCCCCCCCACACCACCTCCCTCTGGCCCCCCCCCTTACCTAACACCACCTCCTTCTGCCCCCCCCACCACCTCCCTCTGGCCCCCCCCTACCTAACACTACCTCCCTCTGGCCCCCCCCTCACCCCACCACCTCTTGTCAATCTCTGGTGTGATCCGATCTTACCTAGTTCTCTGCACCTTGGAAATAGTCTAACACCCAGACCACTGTCTCAACCCTCCCCAGACAAATCCTAATCTGTTCAGGAGAGACTGGGCTGGTCGGCAAAGATCCCACATTTTCTAGATCCGGTTCCAGTCCCCTCGGAATCCCAAGTTGTCTTTCCCCTTTCCACACACTTAACTCTTGTATCTGTAAGATAACCAGCAAATTGTACTGGATTAGCCCGGACAGTGCTATTGTTGAGGTCTTTTCCCCACCTGCAGGGCACCAATGTGGGATGTGTCCTAGGCCCCACTGTCCTGGGGTCAGGCCTGTAGCCCAGTGTAAAGGCTATGTGTTCACTGTGTCTGAGATGTGCTCTGTTTACAGGGAGGCTGTATCACCAAACTGGAGGGCTTCATCATGGCCCACTTGAAGATTATCGGGGCAGTGGGAATAGGAATCGCCTGTGTCCAGGTAGGAGCACTGTTATGCACAGACAACAGAGATCCATTTATCCCCCCGCGCCTGCTCCTCCAGCCAGTAGGATCACGTGATCCCACCTGGTCCCAGTGTAGAGCTCTCCAGTGATTTCCCGTATGGTCCCAGTGCGGAGCTCTCTGTGTCATCTCCCTCATGGTCCCAGTGCAGAGTACTCTGTGTTATCTCCCCCATGGTCCCAGTGCAGAGCTCTCTGTGTGATTTCCCGTATGGTCCCAGTGCGGAGCTCTCTGTGTCATCTCCCTCATGGTCCCAGTGCAGAGTACTCTGTGTTATCTCCCCCATGGTCCCAGTGCAGAGCTCTCTGTGTGATTTCCCGTATGGTCCCAGTGCGGAGCTCTCTGTGTCATCTCCCCCATGGTCTCAGTGCGGAGCTCTCTGTGTTATCTCCCCCATGGTCCCAGTGCAGAGCTCTCTGTGTGATTTCCCGTATGGTCCCAGTGCGGAGCTCTCTGTGTCATCTCCCCCATGGTCCCAGGTGCAGAGCTCTCTGTGTGATTTCCCGTATGGTCCCAGTGCAGAGCTCTCTGTGTCATCTCCCTCATGGTCCCAGTGCAGAGTACTCTGTGTTATCTCCCCCATGGTCCCAGTGCAGAGCTCTCTGTGTGATTTCCCCTATGGTCCCAAGTGCGGAGCTCTCTGTGTCATCTCCCCCATGGTCCCAGTGCAGAGCTCTCTGTGTGATTTCCCCTATGGTCCCAGATCGGTTATGGTCCCAACGTGGAGCCCCCTTTGCCATTGGAGTGGGGTAGTGGGGGGTTAATGTGAAGATACGGTGAACACGGAGACTGTGTATGACTGACACCACATTCTGATCTTTGCAGATTTTCGGAATGATTTTTACCTGCTGCCTGTACAGGAACCTGAAAGCGGACACTCCCTATTAGAGCTGGGACTTACCGAAAGCTTCCTGTCAGCATTCCCATCTCACCATTCCTGTTCCCCTGCTCCCCAACAGGATGTGACACCAGAGGCCTTAGAAAGACCCTCACCCCGACACCCCACGGCCGCCATCCCTCCCCCAGCCTGGGACATTTCCCCCCCCCCCCATTCCGCAGTCCCACTGCCCCTCTCTGGGACATTCCCCCTATCTACCCCCAGCAGTACTCCATGCCCTGTGTTGAGCTCTGACACTGTGACCCTCAGGAGCGACCATGTACAAACACCATTGGGGCATGTCACCATGGAGACTCTGGGCCTTTTGATGACTGACTGTCCTGGCGGAGCTCCCCGCTGGTTGTACATTATAACGTCACAGGAAAGTGAATCTGCCCCTCCGTTCTCTCCCCTCCCATGCCCTCTGAGGGGAATGATGGAGGCAGAGAGGTGGAGAAAGGGAAGAATGCAGTGGGGGGGGAGAGAGAGAGATTGGCTGCTGGGTATATACCATGTCACACCCTCACACCCCTCTGTCAGGTATGGGTAGCAGCATTCAGTACGAATGGGGATGCCCATTCTCCTTGGGTCACTTTGGCCTGATTTCACAGACCCCTGACACCCACATCCCCCGCTCCCCCCCCCACCCACCCGGGCCTCGACACCAGTCTACCCCTGCCCATTCCCTGGGTCCCAGTGTGCCCCTCACTCCCTGCTTCCTCCCTCCAGACACAGACATCCCCCCCCCCCTTCCCCTCCTCCTGGGTACAGGCACCTCTGTCCCCTTCTAGGGACAGGTACCACCCCAGGTACTGACACCCCACCTCCTCTACCTGGGCACAGACGCTCCTCCTCCCCCCTCTTCTCCTGGGCACTGGGCACTGCCACCCCCTCCCCCTGGGAGACTGAGCTGCGGGGCCTCTTCCCCTTGACCTCACCCCCCCCACCCACCCACCCACCCCAAGCCACCTGATTGGTACACACCCTGTCCAGGACGGTGGGGCCAGATCCACACTCCCCGCACCCCTGATGTGAGAGGGAGGACGATGAACGTGTATTGCTCAGGAGTCCTGGCCTTCTCGAGGTGGACACAGTCCCAAGTCACAGGTCAGCGCTGGGGGCCGCTCAATGTCACCACAGTCTGCAGGGAGGGAGGGGAACATGGTGGGACAGACCGTTAACCAAACATTTAACATTTAAAATGGTGACTGTAAACTCTGCTGGCTCTGTGCCTGTCTCGATTGTGTGCGGACAAGTGATGTGCCAGTCTCTGTGTGTTTAAGGTGCTGTGGAGCAGAGTGTGTGCCCAGGATCTCTGGGGGTCTCTGCTCCTTCTCTCTAACCTTCTGTTATATTGTTTAGCTGTCGCTGATCACAGTCGGGGAGTTCTCCCACGCTGTATTTTTATATTTACTGTACAAATAAAACCAGTCTAACACCAGACTCTGTTCTTGTGAGATATAGCACAAAAGCTCACTAACACGCCACAGTTCTGAGCAATAAAACATACATTCTGCCAAGGACCCCCACACTGAAAACCTTCACTCACATCAAAATACTCCACAGCCTTCCCTTCAGGCATACTCTCCACAATCCCTTGTGCTTGGTCATTGAGAATCACCACACACTCACTGAAACACCCAGTACAAAAAAGCGCCAAACACCAGGCAGGCTCTGTCTGACATTCCCCAATCCCGGGAGTGCTGTGAAATACAGCCAACAAACACCAGACTGGGTTTTTTTTTACCTCATGAAATAACTATTTCTCGATCCCCGTATGTCATTGCTACAGAGCACGCAGGCAATAAGCAAATGATTACAAAATAGGCAACGTGCGCTTAAAATTACTTTCGGAAATGACCAAAAAGCCATAATTGTTCAGTAGTCGTTCAAGATAGAAGCTGGAAACATCCAGATATATTTGTCAGACTGGAATAGGTCATAAACTCCCCGTCAAAAGCCTGGTTTTCCTAGATTCTTGTCAGGCAAAGGAGTTCATTTACTCCCACTGCTACACCCCCAAAGCAAACGTTTAACGAACCCCATTTTTGTCTCCCTCCCCCACCCCTTTTGAGTTCGAAAGTATCTGAACCGTCTGAGAAACATTCTTCTGTTAAAAAAGAGTGACCCCTCGGGTTCTGGGCTTGCCCCCCCATAAGAGGAGACATTTTTTTAATGTTCAACCATCCTCTAAACCTTCATAATTTCCTGTTGTACCTGCACACTGACTTTATTTGTGACTCCTGCACTTTTTTAACAAAAAGCCTAGAACTCTCCAAACCGCAGTGTCCTGCGATTGTTCTCTGTGTAAGTATTGCTTTGCTTATTTTTGTTTATTCTGTCTGCTCGAGTGAACAATATCACATGCACCTCCCCACATTATCATCCATCTGTCCATCCGTACGACTTGTCTGCAATCTCCTCTTCACAACATATTTCCCTATCGATCTTTGTGGCACTATCCCTTCACTCTCCTCAGCTCGACATTTTAAATAGTGACCAGTGCAGCACAGGGACAGGCCATTCGGGCCATCACGTATGTGCTGACCATGATACTGTTCTTGCACATTCTCCACATCCCTCTATTCCCTGCCTGTTCGTTTGTCTGTCTAAATGCCTCTTAAACATTGACGTTGTATCTGCTTGTACCACCCCACTGACAGCACATTCCAGGCACCTACCACCCTCTGTCTCGTACACCCCTTTCACCTTAAACCTACACCCCACCCCTCCATCGAATTGAACATTTCCATCCTGGGACAGAGACCCTGACTATCCATGCCTCTTATTATTTTCTGTGCTTCTGACAGGTAGTCCCTCAGCCTCCGACACTCTAACAATAACAACCTGGGTTTGACCGACCTCTCCTCGTAGCTAACACACTCTAATCCGTGGCAGCATCCTGGTTAATGCCTCTAACACCCTCTCCAAAGCCTGCACGTCCATCCTTTCGTGTGGTAACCAATGTGGCCTAGCTAAAGTTTATACAGATGCAGCAAGTTCCCAACTTTTATAATCAATGCCCTAGCTAATGAAGGCAAGCATGATGTGTGCCATCTTTACCAACTTGTGTCGTCACTTTCAGGGAGCTGTGTCCTTGTACCCCAAGATCCCTGTGATATGAATGCTCCCTCTCATTTACTGTATACTCTCCTCTTGCATTTGACCTGCCAAAATGCATCACCTCACACTTGTCCAGATTAAACTCCATCTGCCATTTCTCCACCAACTAATTTATATCCTACTGCATCCTTTGGCAACCTTTCTCCCTAGTCACAACTCCACCCACTTCCGTGTTGTCTGCAAACCTATTAGTCAGACACCCTGCATTTTCATCCAAATCATTTGTATAAAATACAAGTCACTGTCCCTTGTGGAACACCACTGGTCACAGACTTCCCATCAGAAAAGTACCCCTCCACAACTACCCTCTCTTCTGTGACCAAGCCAATTTTGTATTCAACTTGCTAATTCACCATCTTCTGGAGCAGCCTATCATAAAGGACCTTCTCAAATATAAAGTCCAAGTGTGTAACATCCACTGCCCTACCCTCATCGATCATCTTCATCACTTGCACCGAAAAACTCAAAAGTTTGAGAGACTTCACAAAACCATACTGACTATCCCTAATAAGTTCATTCTTTTTCAAATGCGAGTGAATCCTGTTCCTAAGAATCTTCTCCAGTAAGTTTCGTACCACTGATGTAATGCTCACTGGCCTTAATCTCCTGGATTATCCCTGTTGCCCTTCTTAAACAAAGGGACAACTTTAGCTGTTCTCCAGCCTTACTGCACCTTGCCTGTTGCTAAAGAGGATACAAATTCTCATCAACCTGTTCAGAGATATTATGACACATCTGTGGAGCAGGTGGGACTTGAGCCAAGACCTCCTAGCTCAGAAGTAAGGACAGTACCACTGCACTCCCTAAGTCCCCAATCCCCTATTCTATGTCATTGATACAAACTGTAAAAGCTGCATGTGGTGTGGGACTTGGGTGCTCCCTGCCAATCAGACAAAGGCCTGTATCTGCACACCACTCCCTGGTGTATGCCCGCCAGCTAGTCTACACATCATAATATATGATCCCTTTACATCCTGAACTGTTGTACTGAGTACAATCACTTTAGATGTGAATGTCTTCTCGAAATCAAAGTGCAGTCTGCCTTTGGGCTGACCCTTATCCACAGAGTTTGTGACCTCTCTCAAAGAACTCGCAATACGTTGGCTCGAGGTTACTCCCCTTTCACAAAACTGTGCCGATGTTTCCCGGTTCTCTTGAAGTTTCCAAATCTGTAGCAATAAGGGAGTCTAGCACGCTCCCCATGACCGATGTCCAGCCAACTGCTCTCCAGATTTTGATACCTTCCTCTCCCTCCTTCTGGAATAGAGGGGTTATCGTTGCCACTTTTCAGTCGGATGGAACCCTCTAGAATCTAGCAACATTTGGAAATGTGTCACCAGCTCATCCGCAATTTCATTGTACTAAGCTGAAATCCATCAGAATTGGAAATATTCCCTGGAATGTCTCCACCAGCTTCTCTATTGAGGTAGTTCCTCACTGGAACCAAGAACTAAGAACAGTACAGCACAGGAATAGGTCCATCGGCCCTCCAAGCCTATGCTGCCCACAGGCATACTGTGCCCGTCCGTACTAAACCTGACTTCACTTACAGGATCTGTATCCCTCTGTTCCCTTTCTATTCATTTATTTGCTTCCTGAATCTGCTTCCACCACCTCCTCTGGCTGCGTGTTCCAGGCATTTACCACCCTTTGTCTGAAAAACTTGCCTCACATATCACTTTTAAACTCCCCTCCCCTCTTGCACCTTGAACCTGTGTCCCCTATTAACTGACCCCTCCACCCTGGGAAAAAAAACCTCATACTTTCCACTAACTCTGCCTTTCACAATAGAACATAGACCAATATAGCACAGAACAGGCTCTTCGGCCCTCAATGTTGTGCCAACCTCTTCACAGCTCGTTCCGCTTACACTATCCCATCATCATCCAAGTGCTTATCCAAGGATTATTAAATCTCCCTGTAATCGAATAAACTTCTATCAGGTCACCCTGCATTCCGGTGAAAACAAACCCAGTCTACCCAACTTTTCTTCTTTGCTAAAATCCCTCACACCGGACAACATCCTTACTCCAAAGCATCCATATCCCTCTGGTAGTGTGGTGACCAGAACTGTACACTGTATTGCAAGTGTTCACCTCATAATGTCACAGGCTCAGAGCACTTTCAGATTGATCAAGGGAATTATAGATTGGGAATATCTGCCAATGTAATGGTTCATGGCTGACCCCTCACAAACCTGTGTTTATGGGTTGTTTCCAATTGAGACCCTCCCCTCCTGTACTGAAGATCTGACTTGTAGCTCCAATGGTTTGGGTGATGGTTAGTGCTACTTCTCTGCTGCCAGTGGATTCCAGGCAGGTTCGTCCCGACCCTGGGTGGAAGCTCTGTCCTCTGTGATCTCTTTGGCTTTCACACTGAGAACAGGCCTTACTCCAAAATGTCAGCAAAGTTCCCTCATCGCAAACTGTTTGCATTATCCACAGACATGGTCCTTGGTGAGGGACGAATTGACATGCAGAAGAGTTTGACAGAACCCATTCACCAAGAAAGCCGTCTCATTACGCAGTAATAGTCACACACACAGTTGAGTCCACTCACACCGATATCAGACACTATACCAACCCAGCAGAATCTGTTCACACAACAAACACAGGCCAACAACACAGCAGTCTAAATACACAAAAGACACAGACCAACAACACAGCAGTCTAATAACACAACAAACACAGGCCAACAGCACAGCAGTCTAAATACACAACAAACACAGGCCAGCAACACAGCAGTATAAATACACAACAAACACAGCCCAACAACACAGCCCAACAACACAGCAGTCTAAATACACAACAAACACAGGCCAACAAAACAGCAGTCTAAATACACAGCAAACACAGGCCAACAACAAAGCAGTCTAAATACACAATAGACACAGGCCAACAACACAGCAGTCTGAATACACAGCAAACACTGGCCAACAACACAGCAATCTAAATACACAACAAACACAGGCCAACAGCACAGCAGTCTAAATACACAACAGACACAGGCCAACAACAAAGCAGTCTAAATACACAACAGACACAGGCCAACAGCACAGCAGTCTAAATACACAACAGACACAGACTAACAGCACAGCAGTCTAAATACAGAAGAAACACAGGCCAACAGCACAGTAGTCTAAATACACAACAGACAGAGGCTAACAACACAGCAGTCTAAACACTCAACAAAGACAGGCCAACAACACAGCTGTCTAAATACACAACAGACACAGGCCAACAGCACAGCAGTCTGAATACACAACAGACACAGGCCAACAACACAGCAGTCTAAATACACAACAGACACAGGCCAACAACACAGCAGTCTAAATACACAACAAACACAGGCCAACAGCACAGCAGTCTGAATACACAACAGACACAGGCCAACAACACAGCAGTCTAAATACACAACAAAGACAGGCCAACAAAACAGCAGTCTAAATACACAGCAAACACAGGCCAACAACACAGCAGTCTAAATACACAGCAAACACTGGCCAACAACACAGCAATCTAAATACACAACAAACACAGACTAACAGCACAGCAGTCTAAATACACAATAGACACAGGCCAACAACACAGCAGTCTAAATACACAGCAAACACTGGCCAACAAGACAGCAGTCTAAATACACAGCAAACACTGGCCAACAACACAGCAATCTAAATACACAACAAACACAGACTAACAGCACAGCAGTCTAAATACAGAAGAAACACAGGCCAACAGCACAGTAGTCTAAATACACAACAGACAGAGGCCAACAACACAGCAGTCTAAACACTCAACAAACACAGGCCAACAACACAGCTGTCTAAATACACAACAGACACAGGCCAACAGCACAGCAGTCTAAATACACAACAAACACAGGCCAACAGCACAGCAGTCTAAATACACAACAAACACAGGCCAACAGCACAGCAGTCTAAATACACAACAAACACAGGCCAACAGCACAGCAGTCAAAATACACAACAAACACAGACCAACAGCACAGCAGTCTAAATACACAACAAACACAGGCCAACAACACAGCAGTCGAAATACACAACAGACACAGGCCAACAACACAGCAGTCTAAATACACAACAAACACAGGCCAACAGCACAGCAGTCTAAATACACAACAAACACAGGCCAACAACACAGCAGTCTAAATACACAACAAACACAGGCCAACAGCACAGCAGTCAAAATACACAACAAACACAGACCAACAGCACAGCAGTCTAAATACACAACAAACACAGGCCAACAGCACAGCAGTCTAAATACACAACAAACACTGGCTAAAACACAGCAGTCTAAATACACAACAAACACAGGCCAACAGCACAGCAGTCTAAATACACAACAAACACAGGCCAACAATACAGCAGTCTAAATACACAACAAACACAGGCCAACAATACAGCAGTCTAAATACACAACAGACAGAGGCCAACAACATAGCAGTCTAAATACACAACAGACACAGGCCAACAACACAGCAATCTAAATACAGCAAATACAGGCCAACAGCACAGTAGTCTAAATACACAACAGACAGAGGCCAACAACACAGCAGTCTAAATACACAAACACAGGCCAACAACACAGCTGTCTAAATACACAACAGACACAGGCCAACAACACAGCAGTCTAAATACACAACAGACACAGGCCAACAGCACAGGAGTCTAAATACACAACAGACACAGACTAACAGCACAGCAGTGTAAATACAGAAGAAACACAGGCCAGCAACACAGCTGTCTAAATACACAACAAACAAAGGCCAACAGCACAGCAGTCTAAATACACAACAAACACAGACCAACAGCACAGCAGTCAAAATACACAACAAACACAGACCAACAGAAAAGCAGTCTAAATACACAACAAACACAGCCCAACAACACAGCAGTCTAAATACACAACAAACACAGGCCAACAACATAGCAGTCTGAATACACAACAGACACAGGCCAACAGCACAGCTGTCTAAATACACAACAAACACAGACCAACAGCACAGCAGTCTAAATACACAATAGACACAGACCAATAAAACAGCAGTCAAAATACACAACAAACACAGGCCAACAGCACAGCAGTCGAAGTACACAACAAACACTGGACAACAACACAGCAGCCTAAATACACAACAAACACAGGCCAACAGCACAGCAGTCGAAATACACAACAAACACAGGCCAACAGTACAGCAGTCTAAATACACAACAGACATGGGCCAACAACAAAGCTGTCTAAATACACAACAGACACAGGCCAACAGCACAGCAGTCTAAATACACAACAAACACAGGCCAACAGCACAGCAGTCTGAATACACAACAGACACAGGCCAACAGCACAGCAGTCTAAATACACAACAAACACAGACCAACAGCACAGCAGTCAAAATACACAACAAACACAGACCAAAAGCACAGCAGTCTAAATACACAACAAACACAGACCAACAGCACAGCAGTCTAAATACACAACAAACACAGGCCAACAGCACAGCAGTCTAAATACACAACAAACACTGGCTAAAACACAGCAGTCTAAATACACAACAAACACAGGCCAACAGCACAGCAGTCTAAATACACAACAAACACAGGCCAACAATACAGCAGTCTAAATACACAACAAACACAGGCCAACAATACAGCAGTCTAAATACACAACAGACAGAGGCCAACAACATAGCAGTCTAAATACACAACAGACACAGGCCAACAACACAGCAATCTAAATACAGCAAATACAGGCCAACAGCACAGTAGTCTAAATACACAACAGACAGAGGCCAACAACACAGCAGTCTAAATACACAAACACAGGCCAACAACACAGCTGTCTAAATACACAACAGACACAGGCCAACAACACAGCAGTCTAAATACACAACAGACACAGGCCAACAGCACAGGAGTCTAAATACACAACAGACACAGACTAACAGCACAGCAGTGTAAATACAGAAGAAACACAGGCCAGCAACACAGCTGTCTAAATACACAAGAAACAAAGGCCAACAGCACAGCAGTCTAAATACACAACAAACACAGACCAACAGCACAGCAGTCAAAATACACAACAAACACAGACCAACAGAAAAGCAGTCTAAATACACAACAAACACAGCCCAACAACACAGCAGTCTAAATACACAACAAACACAGGCCAACAACATAGCAGTCTGAATACACAACAGACACAGGCCAACAGCACAGCTGTCTAAATACACAACAAACACAGACCAACAGCACAGCAGTCTAAATACACAATAGACACAGACCAATAAAACAGCAGTCAAAATACACAACAAACACAGGCCAACAGCACAGCAGTCGAAGTACACAACAAACACTGGACAACAACACAGCAGCCTAAATACACAACAAACACAGGCCAACAGCACAGCAGTCGAAATACACAACAAACACAGGCCAACAGTACAGCAGTCTAAATACACAACAGACATGGGCCAACAACAAAGCTGTCTAAATACACAACAGACACAGGCCAACAGCACAGCAGTCTAAATACACAACAAACACAGGCCAACAGCACAGCAGTCTGAATACACAACAGACACAGGCCAACAGCACAGCAGTCTAAATACACAACAAACACAGACCAACAGCACAGCAGTCAAAATACACAACAAACACAGACCAAAAGCACAGCAGTCTAAATACACAACAAACACAGACCAACAGCACAGCAGTCAAAATACACAACAAACACAGACCAACAGCACAGCAGTCTAAATACACAACAAAGACAGGCCAACAGCACAGCAGTCTAAATACACAACAAACACAGGCCAACAGCACAGCAGTCTAAATACACAACAAAGACAGGCCAACAACACAGCAGTCTAAGTACACAACAAACACTGGCCAACAACACAGCAGTCTAAATACACAACAAAGACAGGCCAACAACGCAGCAGACGAAATACACAACAGACACAGGCCAAGAACACAGCAGTCTAAATACACAACAAACACAGGCCAACAGCACAGCCGTCTGAATACACAACAGACACAGGCCAACAGCACAGCAGTCTAAAAACACAACAAACACAGGTCAACAGCCCAGCAGTCAAAATACACATGAAACACAGGCCAACAGCACAGTAGTGTAAATACACAACAGACAGAGGCCAACAACACAGCAGTCTAAATACACAACAAACACAGGCCAACAACACAGCTGTCTAAATACACAACAGACACAGGCCAACAACACAGCAGTCTAAATACACAACAGACACAGGCCAACAGCACAACAGTCTGAATACACAAACGACACAGGCCAACAGCATAGCTGTCTAAATACACAATAGAAACAGGCCAACAACACAGCAGCCTAAATACACAGCAAACACAGGCCAACAACACAGCAGTCAAATACACAACAGACACAGGCCAACAACACAGCAGTCTAAATACACATCAAGCAAAGGCCAAGAGCACAGCAGTCTAAATACACAATAAACACAGACCAACAGCACAGCAGTCTAAATACACAACAAACAAAGGTCAACAACACAGCAGTCTAAATACACAACAAACATTGGCCAACAGCACAGCAGTCTAAATACACAACAAACACAGCCAACAGCACAGCAGTCTAAATACACAACAAACACAGGCCAACAATACAGCAGTCTAAATACACAACAGACATGGGCCAACAAAATAGCAGTCTAAATACACAACAGACATGGGCCAACAAAATAGCAGTCTAAATACACAACAAACACAGCCCAACAACACAGCAGTCTGAATACACAACAGACACAGGCCAACAACACAGCACACTAAATACACAACAGACACAGGCCAACAACACAGCAGTCTAAATACAGCAAATACAAGCCAACAGCACAGCAGTCTAAATACATAACAAACACAGGCCAACACCACAGCAGTCTAAATACATAACAAACACAGACCAACAACACAGCAGTCTAAATACACAACAAACACAGGCCAACAGCACAGCAGTCTAAATACACAACAAACACAGGCCAACAGCACAGCAGTCTAAAAATACAACAAACACAGGCCAACAGCACAGCAGTCTAAATACACAACAAACACAGGCCAACAACACAGCAGTCTAAATACACAACAAACACAGGTCGACAACACAGCCCAACAACACAACAGTCTAAATACACAACAAACACAGGGCAACAACACTGCAGTCTAAATACACAACAAACACAGGCCCATCGCACAGCAGTCTAAATACACAACAAAAACAGGGCAACAGCACTGCAGTCTAAACACATAAACAACACAGGCAAACAACACAGCAGTCTAAATACACAGCAAACACATGCCAACAACACAGCAGTCTAAATACACAATAAACACAGGCCAACAACACAGCAGTCTAAATGCTCAGCAAACACTGGGGAACAACACAGCAGTTTAAATACACAACAAACAAAGGCCAACAACACAGCAGTCTAAATACACAGCAAACACATGCCAACAACACAGCAGTCTAAATACACAATAAACACAGGCCAACAACACAGCAGTCTAAATGCTCAGCAAACAATGGGGAACAACACAGCAGTTTAAATACACAACAGACACAGGCCAACAACACAGCAGTCTAAACACACAGCAAACACAGGCCAACAAAAAAGCAGTCTAAATAGACAAGAGACACAGGCCAACAGCACAGCAGTCCAAATACACAACAAATGCAGGCCAACAATACAGCAGTCTAAATACACAACAGATACACGCCAACAAGACAGCAGTCGAAATACAGAACTGACACAGGCCAACAGCACAACAGTCTGAATACACAAACGGCACAGACAAACAACACAGCAGTCTAAATACATAACAAACAGAGGCCAACAACACAGCAGTCTAAATACACAACAAACACAGGCCAACAGCACAGCAGTCTAAATACACAACAGATACAGGCAAACAACACAGCAGTCTAAATACACAAGAAACACAGACACACAACACAGCAGTCTAAATACACAACAAACACAGGCCAACAGCACAGCAGTCTAAATACACAACAGATACAGGCAAACAACACAGCAGTCTAAATACACAACAAACACAGACCAACAGCACAGCAGTCTAAATACACAACAAACACAGTCCAACAATACAGCAGTCTAAATACACAACAAACACAGGCCAACAGCACAGCAGTCTAAATACAGAACAAACACTGGCCAACAGCACAGCAGTCTAAATACACAACAAACACAGGCCAACAGCACAGCAGTCTAAATACACAACAAAAACAGGCCAACAAAACAGCAGTCTAAATACAGAACAGACATGTGCCAACAAAACAGCAGTCTAAATACACAATAGACACAGACCAACAAAACAGCAGTCTAAATACACAACAGACACAGACCAACAACACAGCACTCTGAATACACAACAGACACAGGCCAACAACACAGCAGTCTAAATACAGCAAATACAGGCCAACAGCCCAGCAGTCTAAATACATAACAAATACAGGCCTACAGCACAGCAGTCTAAATACATAACAAACACAGGCCAACACCACAGCAGTCTAAATACACAACAAACACTGGCCAACAGCCCAGCAGTCTAAATACACAACAAACACAGGCCAACAGCACAGCAGTCTAAAAACACAACAAACACAAGCCAACAAAACAGCAGTCTAAATACATAGCAAACACAGGCCAACAACACAGCAGTCTAAAGAAACGATAGACACAGGCCAACAACACAGCAGTCTGAATATACAGCAAACACTGGCCAACAACACAGCAATCTAAATACACAACAAACACAGGCCAACAGCACAGCTGTCTAAAAACACAACAAACACAGGCCAACAGCACAGCAGTCTAAATACACAACAAACACAGGTCGACAACACAGCCCAACAACACAACAGTCTAAATACACAACAAACACAGGGCAACAACACAGCAGTCTAAATACACAACAAACATAGGCCCATAGCACAGCAGTCTAAATACACAACAAAAACCGGCCAACAGCACTGCAGTCTAAATACATAAACAACACAGGCAAACAACACAGCAGTCTAATAACACAACAAACACAGGCCAACAGCACAGCAGTCTAAATACACAACAAACACAGGCCAGCAACACAGCAGTATAAATACACAACAAATGCAGCCCAACAACACAGCCCAACAACACAGCAGTCTAAATACACAACAAAAACAGGCCAACAACACAGCAGTCTAAATACACAACAGACACAGGCCAAAGGCACAGCAGTCTAAATACACAACAAAGACAGGCGAACAGCGCAGCAGTCGAAATACACAACAAACACAGGCCAACAACACAGCAGACTAAATACACAACAAACACAGGCCAACAGCACAGCAGTTAAAATACACAACAGCCACAGGCGAACAACACAGCAGTTTAAATACACAACAAACACAGGCCAAAAACACAGCAGTTCAAATTCACAAAAAAGACAGGCCAACAGCACAGCAGTCGAGGTACACAAACAACTCAAGCCAACAACACTGCAGTCTAAATGCACAACAAACACAGACCAACAGCACAACAGTCTAAATACACAACAGACACAGGCGAACAGCACAGCAGTCTAAATACACAACAAACACAGGCCAACAGCACAGATGTCTAAATACACAACAGACAGAGGCCAACTACACCCCAATATAAATACACAACAAACACAGGGCAACAACACAGCAGTCGAAGTACACAACAAACACAGGCCAACAGCACAGCAGTCTAAATATACAACAACCACAGGCCAACAGCACAACAGACGATATACACAACAAACACAGGCCAACAACACAGCAGTCTGAATACACAAAAGAAACCGGCCAACAACACAGCAGTCTAAATACACAACAAACACAGGCCAACAGCACAGCAGTCTAAATACACAACAAACACAGGCCTACAACACAGCAGTCTAAATACACAACAAACACAGGCCAACAGCACAGCAGTTGAACTACACAACAAACACAGGCCAACAGCACAGCAGTCTAAATATACAACAGACACAGGGCAACAGCACAGCAGTCTAAATGCACAAAATAAACAGGCCAACAACACAGCAGTCTAAATACACAAGAGACACAGGTCAACAGCACAGCAGTCTAAATACACAACAAACACAGGCCAACCACACAGCAGTCTAAATACACAACAGACACAGGCCAACAACACAGCAGTCTAAATACACAAGAGACACAGGTCAACAGCACAGCAGTCTAAATACACAACAGACACAGACCAACAGCACAGTAGTCTAAATACACAAAATAAACAGGCCAACAACACAGCAGTCTAAATACACAACAGACACAGGCCAACAACACAGCAGTCTAAATACACATCAAGCACAGGCCAACAGCACAGCAGTCTAAATACACAATAGATACAGGCCAACAAAACAGCAGTCTAAATACACAACAGACACAGGGCCAACAGCGCAGCAGCCAAAATACACAACAGACATGGGCCAACAGCACAGCAGTTAAAACAGACAACAGACACAGGCGATCAACACAGCAGTCTAAATACACAACAAAAACAGGCCAACAACACACCAGTCTAAATACACAAAAAAACACAGGCCAACAGCACAGCAGTTGAGGTACACAACCAACTCAGGCCAACAACACAGCAGTCTAAATACACAACAAACACAGGTCAACAGCACAGCAGTCTATATACACAACAACCACAGGCCAACAGGACAGCAGACTATATACACAACAAACACAGGCCAACAACACAGCAGTCTAAATACACAACAAACACAGGCCAACAGCACAAGAGTCTAAATACACAACAAACACATGACAACAGCACAGCAGTCTAAATACACAACAAACACAGGCCAACAGCAGAGCAGACTATATACACAACAAACACAGGCCAACAACACAGCAGTCTAAATACACAAAAGAAACAGGCCAACAGCACAGCAGTCTAAGTACACAACAACCACAGGCCAACAGCACAGCAGACTATATACACAAGAAACACAAGCCAAAAACACAGCAGTCTAAATACACAAAAGACACAGAACAACAACACAGCAGTCGAAGTACACAACAAACAGAGGCCAACAGCGCAATAGTCTAAATACACAACAAACCAAGGCCAACAACACAGCAGTCTAAATACACATCAAGCACAGGCCAACAGCACAGCAGTCTAAATACACAACAGACACAGGCCAAAGGCACAGAAGTCTAAATACACAACAAACACAGGCCAACAGCGCAGCAGTCTAAATACACAACAAACACAGGCCAACAGCACAGCAGTCTAAATACACAACAAACACAGGCCAACAAGTCAGCAGTCTAAATACACAACAGACACAGGTGAACAACACAGCAGTCTAAATACAAAACAAACACAGGCCAAAAACACAGCAGTCTAAATACACAAAAAAGACAGGCCAACAACACTGCAGTCTAAATACACAACAAACACAGACCAACAGTACAACAGTCTAAATACACAACAGACACAGGCCAACAGCACAGCACTCTAAATACACAACAAACACAGGCCAACAGCACAGATGTCTAAATACACAGCAGACACAGGCCAACTACACCTCAACATAAATACACAAAAAACACAGGGCAACAACACAGAAGTTGAAATACACAACAAACACAGGCCAACAGCACATCAGTCTAAATACACAACAGACACAGGCCAACAGCACAGAAGTCTAAAGACACAACAAAAACAGGCCAACAACACAGCAGTCTAAATACACAACAGACACAGGCCAAAGGCACAGCAGTCTAAATACACAACAAAGACAGGCGAACAGCGCAGCAGTCGAAATACACAACAAACACAGGCCAACAACACAGCAGACTAAATACACAACAAACACAGGCCAACAGCACAGCAGTTAAAATACACAACAGCCACAGGCGAACAACACAGCAGTTTAAATACACAACAAACACAGGCCAAAAACACAGCAGTTCAAATTCACAAAAAAGACAGGCCAACAGCACAGCAGTCGAGGTACACAAACAACTCAAGCCAACAACACTGCAGTCTAAATGCACAACAAACACAGACCAACAGCACAACAGTCTAAATACACAACAGACACAGGCGAACAGCACAGCAGTCTAAATACACAACAAACACAGGCCAACAGCACAGATGTCTAAATACACAACAGACAGAGGCCAACTACACCCCAATATAAATACACAACAAACACAGGGCAACAACACAGCAGTCGAAGTACACAACAAACACAGGCCAACAGCACAGCAGTCTAAATATACAACAACCACAGGCCAACAGCACAACAGACGATATACACAACAAACACAGGCCAACAACACAGCAGTCTGAATACACAAAAGAAACCGGCCAACAACACAGCAGTCTAAATACACAACAAACACAGGCCAACAGCACAGCAGTCTAAATACACAACAAACACAGGCCTACAACACAGCAGTCTAAATACACAACAAACACAGGCCAACAGCACAGCAGTTGAACTACACAACAAACACAGGCCAACAGCACAGCAGTCTAAATATACAACAGACACAGGGCAACAGCACAGCAGTCTAAATGCACAAAATAAACAGGCCAACAACACAGCAGTCTAAATACACAAGAGACACAGGTCAACAGCACAGCAGTCTAAATACACAACAGACACAGACCAACAGCACAGTAGTCTAAATACACAAAATAAACAGGCCAACAACACAGCAGTCTAAATACACAACAGACACAGGCCAACAACACAGCAGTCTAAATACACATCAAGCACAGGCCAACAGCACAGCAGTCTAAATACACAATAGATACAGGCCAACAAAACAGCAGTCTAAATACACAACAGACACAGGGCCAACAGCGCAGCAGCCAAAATACACAACAGACATGGGCCAACAGCACAGCAGTTAAAACAGACAACAGACACAGGCGATCAACACAGCAATCTAAATACACAACAAAAACAGGCCAACAACACACCAGTCTAAATACACAAAAAAACACAGGCCAACAGCACAGCAGTTGAGGTACACAACCAACTCAGGCCAACAACACAGCAGTCTAAATACACAACAAACACAGGCCAACAGCACAGCAGTCTATATACACAACAACCACAGGCCAACAGGACAGCAGACTATATACACAACAAACACAGGCCAACAACACAGCAGTCTAAATACACAACAAACACAGGCCAACAGCACAAGAGTCTAAATACACAACAAACACATGACAACAGCACAGCAGTCTAAATACACAACAAACACAGGCCAACAGCAGAGCAGACTATATACACAACAAACACAGGCCAACAACACAGCAGTCTAAATACACAAAAGAAACAGGCCAACAGCACAGCAGTCTAAGTACACAACAACCACAGGCCAACAGCACAGCAGACTATATACACAAGAAACACAAGCCAAAAACACAGCAGTCTAAATACACAAAAGACACAGAACAACAACACAGCAGTCGAAGTACACAACAAACAGAGGCCAACAGCACAAGAGTCTAAATACACAACAAACACATGACAACAGCACAGCAGTCTAAATACACAACAAACACAGGCCAACAGCAGAGCAGACTATATACACAACAACCACAGGCCAACAACACAGCAGTCTAAATACACAAAAGAAACAGGCCAACAGCACAGCAGTCTAAGTACACAACAACCACAGGCCAACAGCACAGCAGACTATATACACAAGAAACACAAGCCAAAAACACAGCAGTCTAAATACACAAAAGACACAGAACAACAACACAGCAGTCGAAGTACACAACAAACAGAGGCCAACAGCGCAATAGTCTAAATACACAACAAACCAAGGCCAACAACACAGCAGTCTAAATACACATCAAGCACAGGCCAACAGCACAGCAGTCTAAATACACAACAGACACAGGCCAAAGGCACAGAAGTCTAAATACACAACAAACACAGGCCAACAGCGCAGCAGTCTAAATACACAACAAACACAGGCCAACAGCACAGCAGTCTAAATACACAACAAACACAGGCCAACAAGTCAGCAGTCTAAATACACAACAGACACAGGTGAACAACACAGCAGTCTAAATACAAAACAAACACAGGCCAAAAACACAGCAGTCTAAATACACAAAAAAGACAGGCCAACAACACTGCAGTCTAAATACACAACAAACACAGACCAACAGTACAACAGTCTAAATACACAACAGACACAGGCCAACAGCACAGCACTCTAAATACACAACAAACACAGGCCAACAGCACAGATGTCTAAATACACAGCAGACACAGGCCAACTACACCTCAACATAAATACACAAAAAACACAGGGCAACAACACAGAAGTTGAAATACACAACAAACACAGGCCAACAGCACATCAGTCTAAATACACAACAGACACAGGCCAACAGCACAGAAGTCTAAAGACACAACAAACACAGGCCAACAAGTCAGCAGTCTAAATACACAACAGACACAGGCCAACAGCACAGCAGTCTAAATACACAACAAACACAGGCCAACAAAACAGCAGTCCAAATACACAACAAACACAGGCCAACAAGTCAGCAGTCTAAATACACAACAGTCACAGGTGAACAACACAGCAGTCTAAATACACAACAAACACAGGCCAAAAACACAGCAGTCTAAATACACAAAAAAGACAGGTCAACAGCACAGCAGTCGAGGTACACAAACAACTCAAGCCAACAACACTGCAGTCTAAATACACAACAAACACAGACCAACATCACAGCAGTCTAAATACACAACAAACACAGGCCAACAGCACAGATGTCTAAATACACAACAGACACAGGCCAACTACACCTCAATATAAATACACAATAAACACAGGGCAACAACACAGCAGTCTAAGTACACAACAACCACAGGCCAACAGCACAGCAGACTAAATACGCAACAAACACAGGCCAACAACACAGCAGTCTAAATGCACAAAAGAAACAGGCCAACAGCACAGCAGTCTAAATACACAAAAGACACAGACCAACAACACAGCAGTCTAAATACACAACAAACACATGCCAACAGCACAGCAGTCTAAATACACAACAAACACAGGCCAACAACACAACAGTCTAAATACACAACAAACACAGGCCAACAGCAGTCTAAGTACACAACAGACACAGGCCAACAGAACAGCAGTCTAAATACACAAAATAAACAGACCAACAATACAGCAGTCTAAATACACAACAGACACAGGTCAACAGTTCAGCAGTCTAAATACACAATAAACACATGCCAACCACACAGCAGTCTAAATACACAACAGACACAGGCCAACAACACAGCAGTCTAAATACACAACAAACACAGGCCAACAGCAGTCTAAGTACACAACAGACACAGGCCAACAGAACAGCAGTCTAAATACACAAAATAAACAGGCCAACAATACAGCAGTCTAAATACACAACAGACACAGGTGAACAGCGCAGCAGTCTAAATACACAACAAACACAGGCCAACAGCACAGGAATCTAAACACAACAAACACAGGCCAACAGCACAGCAGTTAAAATACACAACAGACACAGGCGAACAACATAGCAGTTTAAATACACAACAAACACAGGCCAACAACAGAGCAGTCTCAATACACAAAAAAGACAGGCCAACAGCACAGCAGTCGAGGTACACAAACAACTCAAACCAACAACACTGCAGTCTAAGTACACAACAGACACAGGCCAACAGAACAGCAGTCTAAATACACAAAATAAACAGGCCAACAATACAGCAGTCTAAATACACAACAGACACAGGTGAACAGCGCAGCAGTCTAAATACACAACAAACACAGGCCAACAGCACAGGAATCTAAACACAACAAACACAGGCCAACAGCACAGCAGTTAAAATACACAACAGACACAGGCGAACAACATAGCAGTTTAAATACACAACAAACACAGGCCAACAACAGAGCAGTCTCAATACACAAAAAAGACAGGCCAACAGCACAGCAGTCGAGGTACACAAACAACTCAAACCAACAACACTGCAGTCTAAATACACAACAAACACAGGCCAAAAGCACAGCAGTGTAAATACACAACAAACACAGGCCAACAGCACAGCAGTGTAAATACACAACAAACACAGGCCAACTACACCTCAATATAAATACACATCAAACACAGGACAACAACACAGCAGTCTAAGTACACAACAAACACAGGCCAATAGCACAGCAGTCGTAATACACAACAAAAACAGGCCAACAGCACAGCAGTCTAAATACATAAACAACACAGGCAAACAACACAGCAGTCTAAATACACAACAGACACAGGCCAACAACACAGCACTCTAAATACACAACAGACACAGACCAACAACACAGCAGTCTAAATACACAAAAGAAACAGGTCAACAGCACTGCAGCCAAAATACACAACAGACCTAGGCCAACAACACAGCAGTCTAAATACACGACAAACACAGGCTAAAAACACAGCAGTCCAAATACACAACAGACACAGGACAACTGCGCAGCAGTCTAAATACACAACAGACACAGGCCAACAACACAGCAGTCTAAATACACAACAGACATAGGCCAACAGCACAGCAGTCTAAATACACAACAAACACAGGCCAACAACACAACAGTCTAAATACACAACAAACACAGGCCAACAGCAGTCTAAGTACACAACAGACACAGGCCAACAGAACAGCAGTCTAAATACACAAAATAAACAGGCCAACAATATAGCAGTCTAAATACACAACAGACACAGGTCAACAGTTCAGCAGTCTAAATACACAACAAACACATGCCAACCACACAGCAGTCTAAATACACAACAGACACAGGCCAACAACACAGCAGTCTAAATACACAACAAACACAGGCCAACAGCAGTCTAAGTACACAACAGACACAGGCCAACAGAACAGCAGTCTAAATACACAAAATAAACAGGCCAACAATACAGCAGTCTAAATACACAACAGACACAGGTGAACAGCGCAGCAGTCTAAATACACAACAAACACAGGCCAACAGCACAGGAGTCTAAACACAACAAACACAGGCCAACAGCACAGCAGTTAAAATACACAACAGACACAGGCGAACAACATAGCAGTTTAAATACACAACAAACACAGGCCAACAACAGCAGTCTCAATACACAAAAAAGACAGGCCAACAGCACAGCAGTCGAGGTACACAAACAACTCAAACCAACAACACTGCAGTCTAAATACACAACAAACACAGGCCAACAGCACAGCAGTGTAAATACACAACAAACACAGGCCAACAGCACAGCAGTGTAAATACACAACAAACACAGGCCAACTACACCTCAATATAAATACACAACAAACACAGGACAACAACACAGCAGTCTAAGTACACAACAAACACAGGCCAATAGCACAGCAGTCGTAATACACAACAAAAACAGGCCAACAGCACAGCAGTCTAAATACATAAACAACACAGGCAAACAACACAGCAGTCTAAATACACAACAGACACAGGCCAACAACACAGCACTCTAAATACACAACAGACACAGACCAACAACACAGCAGTCTAAATACACAAAAGAAACAGGTCAACAGCACTGCAGCCAAAATACACAACAGACCTAGGCCAACAACACAGCAGTCTAAATACACGACAAACACAGGCTAAAAACACAGCAGTCTAAATACACAACAGACACAGGACAACTGCGCAGCAGTCTAAATACACAACAGACACAGGCCAACAACACAGCAGTCTAAATACACAACAGACATAGGCCAACAGCACAGCAGTCTAAATACACAACAAACACAGGCCAACAGCACAGCAGTCTAAATACACACCAGATACAGGCAAACAACACAGCAGTCTAAATACACAACAAACACAGACCAACAGCACAGCAGTCTAAATACACAACAAACACAGGCCAACAATACAGCAGTCTAAATACACAACAAACACAGGCCAACAGCACAGCAGTCTAAATACACAACAAACACAGGCCAACAACACAGCAGTCTAAATACAGAACAAACACTGGCCAACAGCACAGCAGTCTAAATACACAACAAACACAGGCCAACAGCACAGCAGTCTAAATACACAACAAAAACAGGCCAACAAAACAGCAGTCTAAATACAGAACAGACATGTGCCAACAAAACAGCAGTCTAAATACACAATAGACACAGACCAACAAAACAGCAGTCTAAATACACAACAGACACAGACCAACAACACAGCACTCTGAATACACAACAGACACAGGCCAACAACACAGCAGTCTAAATACAGCAAATACAGGCCAACAGCCCAGCAGTCTAAATACATAACAAATACAGGCCTACAGCACAGCAGTCTAAATACATAACAAACACAGGCCAACACCACAGCAGTCTAAATACACAACAAACACTGGCCAACAGCCCAGCAGTCTAAATACACAACAAACACAGGCCAACAGCACAGCAGTCTAAAAACACAACAAACACAAGCCAACAAAACAGCAGTCTAAATACATAGCAAACACAGGCCAACAACACAGCAGTCTAAAGAAACGATAGACACAGGCCAACAACACAGCAGTCTGAATACACAGCAAACACTGGCCAACAACACAGCAATCTAAATACACAACAAACACAGGCCAACAGCACAGCAGTCTAAAAACACAACAAACACAGGCCAACAGCACAGCAGTCTAAATACACAACAAACACAGGTCGACAACACAGCCCAACAACACAACAGTCTAAATATACAACAAACACAGGGCAACAACACAGCAGTCTAAATACACAACAAACATAGGCCCATAGCACAGCAGTCTAAATACACAACAAAATCCGGCCAACAGCACTGCAGTCTAAATACATAAACAACACAGGCAAACAACACAGCAGTCTAATAACACAACAAACACAGGCCAACAGCACAGCAGTCTAAATACACAACAAACACAGGCCAGCAACACAGCAGTATAAATACACAACAAACGCAGCCCAACAACACAGCCCAACAACACAGCAGTCTAAATACACAACAAACACAGGCCAACAAAACAGCAGTCTAAATACATAGCAAACACAGGCCAACAACACAGCAGTCTAAAGAAACAATAGACACGTGGCAAAAACACAGCAGCCTAAATACACAGCAAACACATGCCAACAACAGAGCAGTCTAAATACACAACAGACACAGGCCAACAGCACAGCAGTCTAAATACACAACAGACACAGGCCAACTACACCTCAATCTAAATACACAACAAACATAGGGCAACACCACAGCAGTCTAAATACACAACAAACACAGGCCAACAACACAGCTGTCTAAATACACAACAGACCCAGGCCAACAACACAGCAGTCTAAATACACAACAAACACAGGCCAACAACACAGCAATCTAAATACACAAAATAAACAGGCCAACAATACAGCAGTCTAAATACACAACAGACACAGGTCAACAGTTCAGCAGTCTAAATACACAACAAAAACAGGCCAACAACACAGCAGTCTAAATACACAACAGACACAGGCCAAAGGCACAGCAGTCTAAATACACAACAAAGACAGGCGAACAGCGCAGCAGTCGAAATACACAACAAACACAGGCCAACAACACAGCAGACTAAATACACAACAAACACAGGCCAACAGCACAGCAGTTAAAATACACAACAGCCACAGGCGAACAACACAGCAGTTTAAATACACAACAAACACAGGCCAAAAACACAGCAGTTCAAATTCACAAAAAAGACAGGCCAACAGCACAGCAGTCGAGGTACACAAACAACTCAAGCCAACAACACTGCAGTCTAAATACACAACAAACACAGACCAACAGCACAACAGTCTAAATACACAACAGACACAGGCTAACAGCACAGCAGTCTAAATACACAACAAACACAGGCCAACAGCACAGATGTCTAAATACACAACAGACAGAGGCCAACTACACCCCAATATAAATACACAACAAACACAGGGCAACAACACAGCAGTCTAAGTACACAACAAACACAGGCCAACAGCACAGCAGTCTAAATATACAACAACCACAGGCCAACAGCACAACAGACGATATACACAACAAACACAGGCCAACAACACAGCAGTCTGAATACACAAAAGAAACCAGCCAACAACACAGCAGTCTAAATACACAACAAACACAGGCCAACAGCACAGCAGTCTAAATATACAACAAACACAGGCCTACAACACAGCAGTCTAAATACACAACAAACACAGGCCAACAGCACAGCAGTTGAACTACACAACAAACACAGGCCAACAGCACAGCAGTCTAAATATACAACAGACACAGGGCAACAGCACAGCAGTCTAAATGCACAAAATAAACAGGCCAACAACACAGCAGTCTAAATACACAAGAGACACAGGTCAACAGCACAGCAGTCTAAATACACAACAAACACAGGCCAACCACACAGCAGTCTAAATACACAACAGACACAGGCCAACAACACAGCAGTCTAAATACACAAGAGACACAGGTCAACAGCACAGCAGTCTAAGTACACAACAAACACAGGCCAACAGAACAGCAGTCTAAATATACAACAACCACAGGCCAACAGCACAACAGACGATATACACAACAAACACAGGCCAACAACACAGCAGTCTGAATACACAAAAGAAACCAGCCAACAACACAGCAGTCTAAATACACAACAAACACAGGCCAACAGCACAGCAGTCTAAATATACAACAAACACAGGCCTACAACACAGCAGTCTAAATACACAACAAACACAGGCCAACAGCACAGCAGTTGAACTACACAACAAACACAGGCCAACAGCACAGCAGTCTAAATATACAACAGACACAGGGCAACAGCACAGCAGTCTAAATGCACAAAATAAACAGGCCAACAACACAGCAGTCTAAATACACAAGAGACACAGGTCAACAGCACAGCAGTCTAAATACACAACAAACACAGGCCAACCACACAGCAGTCTAAATACACAACAGACACAGGCCAACAACACAGCAGTCTAAATACACAAGAGACACAGGTCAACAGCACAGCAGTCTAAATACACAACAGACACAGACCAACAGCACAGTAGTCTAAATACACAAAATAAACAGGCCAACAACACAGCAGTCTAAATACACAACAGACACAGGCCAACAACACAGCAGTCTAAATACACATCAAGCACAGGCCAACAGCACAGCAGTCTAAATACACAATAGATACAGGCCAACAAAACAGCAGTCTAAATACACAACAGACACAGGGCCAACAGCGCAGCAGCCAAAATACACAACAGACATGGGCCAACAGCACAGCAGTTAAAACAGACAACAGACACAGGCGATCAACACAGCAGTCTAAATACACAACAAAAACAGGCCAACAACACACCAGTCTAAATACACAAAAAAACACAGGCCAACAGCACAGCAGTTGAGGTACACAACCAACTCAGGCCAACAACACAGCAGTCTAAATACACAACAAACACAGGCCAACAGCACAGCAGTCTATATACACAACAACCACAGGCCAACAGGACAGCAGACTATATACACAACAAACACAGGCCAACAACACAGCAGTCTAAATACACAACAAACACAGGCCAACAGCACAAGAGTCTAAATACACAACAAACACATGACAACAGCACAGCAGTCTAAATACACAACAAACACAGGCCAACAACACAGCAGTCTAAATACACAAAAGAAACAGGCCAACAGCACAGCAGTCTAAGTACACAACAACCACAGGCCAACAGCACAGCAGACTATATACACAAGAAACACAAGCCAAAAACACAGCAGTCTAAATACACAAAAGACACAGAACAACAACACAGCAGTCGAAGTACACAACAAACAGAGGCCAACAGCGCAATAGTCTAAATACACAACAAACCCAGGCCAACAACACAGCAGTCTAAATACACATCAAGCACAGGCCAACAGCACAGCAGTCGAAATACACAACAGACACAGGCCAAAGGCACAGAAGTCTAAATACACAACAAACACAGGCCAACAGCGCAGCAGTCTAAATACACAACAAACACAGGCCAACAGCACAGCAGTCTAAATACACAACAAACACAGGCCAACAAGTCAGCAGTCTAAATACACAACAGACACAGGTGAACAACACAGCAGTCTAAATACAAAACAAACACAGGCCAACAACACTGCAGTCTAAATACACAACAAACACAGACCAACAGTACAACAGTCTAAATACACAACAGACACAGGCCAACAGCACAGCACTCTAAATACACAACAAACACAGGCCAACAGCACAGATGTCTAAATACACAGCAGACACAGGCCAACTACACCTCAACATAAATACACAAAAAACACAGGGCAACAACACAGAAGTTGAAATACACAACAAACACAGGCCAACAGCACATCAGTCTAAATACACAACAGACACAGGCCAACAGCACAGAAGTCTAAAGACACAACAAACACAGGCCAACAAGTCAGCAGTCTAAATACACAACAGACACAGGTGAACAACACAGCAGTCGAAATACACAACAAACACAGGCCAACAGCACAGCAGTCTAAATACACAACAAACACAGGCCAACAAAACAGCAGTCCAAATACACAACAAACACAGGCCAACAAGTCAGCAGTCTAAATACACAACAGTCACAGGTGAACAACACAGCAGTCTAAATACACAACAAACACAGGCCAAAAACACAGCAGTCTAAATACACAAAAAAGACAGGTCAACAGCACAGCAGTCGAGGTACACAAACAACTCAAGCCAACAACACTGCAGTCTAAATACACAACAAACACAGACCAACATCACAACAGTCTAAATACACAACAAACACAGGCCAACAGCACAGCAGTCTAAATACACAACAAACACAGGCCAACAGCACAGATGTCTAAATACACAACAGACACAGGCCAACTACACCTCAATATAAATACACAATAAACACAGGGCAACAACACAGCAGTCTAAGTACACAACAACCACAGGCCAACAGCACAGCAGACTAAATACGCAACAAACACAGGCCAACAACACAGCAGTCTAAATGCACAAAAGAAACAGGCCAACAGCACAGCAGTCTAAATACACAAAAGACACAGACCAACAACACAGCAGTCTAAATACACAACAAACACATGCCAACAGCACAGCAGTCTAAATACACAACAAACACAGGCCAACAACACAACAGTCTAAATACACAACAAACACAGGCCAACAGCAGTCTAAGTACACAACAGACACAGGCCAACAGAACAGCAGTCTAAATACACAAAATAAACAGGCCAACAATACAGCAGTCTAAATACACAACAGACACAGGTCAACAGTTCAGCAGTCTAAATACACAACAAACACATGCCAACCACACAGCAGTCTAAATACACAACAGACACAGGCCAACAACACAGCAGTCTAAATACACAACAAACACAGGCCAACAGCAGTCTAAGTACACAACAGACACAGGCCAACAGAACAGCAGTCTAAATACACAAAATAAACAGGCCAACAATACAGCAGTCTAAATACACAACAGACACAGGTCAACAGTTCAGCAGTCTAAATACACAACAAACACATGCCAACCACACAGCAGTCTAAATACACAACAGACACAGGCCAACAACACAGCAGTCTAAATACACAACAAACACAGGCCAACAGCAGTCTAAGTACACAACAGACACAGGCCAACAGAACAGCAGTCTAAATACACAAAATAAACAGGCCAACAATACAGCAGTCTAAATACACAACAGACACAGTTGAACAGCGCAGCAGTCTAAATACACAACAAACACAGGCCTACAGCACAGGAGTCTAAACACAACAAACACAGGCCAACAGCACAGCAGTTAAAATACACAACAGACACAGGCGAACAACATAGCAGTTTAAATACACAACAAACACAGGCCAACAACACAGCAGTCTCAATACACAAAAAAGACAGGCCAACAGCACAGCAGTCGAGGTACACAAACAACTCAAACCAACAACACTGCAGTCTAAATACACAACAAACACAGGCCAACAGCACAGCAGTGTAAATACACAACAAACACAGGCCAACAGCACAGCAGTGTAAATACACAACAAACACAGGCCAACTACACCTCAATATAAATACACAACAAACACAGGACAACAACACAGCAGTCTAAGTACACAACAAACACAGGCCAATAGCACAGCAGTCGTAATACACAACAAAAACAGGCCAACAGCACAGCAGTCTAAATACATAAACAACACAGGCAAACAACACAGCAGTCTAAATACACAACAGACACAGGCCAACAACACAGCACTCTAAATACACAACAGACACAGACCAACAACACAGCAGTCTAAATACACAAAAGAAACAGGTCAACAGCACTGCAGCCAAAATACACAACAGACACAGGCCAACAACACAGCAGTCTAAATACACGACAAACACAGGCTAAAAACACAGCAGTCTAAATACACAACAGACACAGGACAACTGCGCAGCAGTCTAAATACACAACAGACACAGGCCAACAACACAGCAGTCTAAATACACAACAGACATAGGCCAACAGCACAGCAGTCTAAATATACAACAAACACAGGCCAACAACACAGCAGTCTAAATACACAAAAGAAAAAGGTCAACAGCATAGCAGTATAAATACACAACAAACACAGGTCAACTGCACAGCAGTCAAAATACACAACAAACACAGGCCAACAACACAGCAGTCTAAATACACAACAAACACAGGCCAACAGCACAGCAGTTGAAGTACACAACAAACACAGGCCAACAGCACAGCAGTCTAAATACACAACAGACACAGGCCAACAGCACAGCAGTCTAAATACACAAAATAAACAGGCCAACAAGTCAGCAGTCTAAATACACAACAGTCACAGGTGAACAACACAGCAGTCTAAATACACAACAAACACAGGCCAAAAACACAGCAGTCTAAATACACAAAAAAGACAGGTCAACTGCACAGCAGTCAAAATACACAACAAACACAGGCCAACAACACAGCAGTCTAAATACACAACAAACACAGGCCAACAGCACAGCAGTCTAAATACACAACAGACACAGGCCAACAAAACAGCAGTCCAAATACACAACAAACACAGGCCAACAACACAGCAGTCTCAATACACAAAAAAGACAGGCCAACAGCACAGCAGTCGAGGTACACAATCAACTCAAACCAACAACACTGCAGTCTAAATACACAAGAAACACAGGCCAACAGCACAGCAGTGTAAATACACAACAAACACAGGCCAACAGCACAGCAGTGTAAATACACAACAAACACAGGCCAACTACACCTCAATATAAATACACAACAAACACAGGACAACAACACAGCAGTCTAAGTACACAACAAACACAGGCCAATAGCACAGCAGTCGTAATACACAACAAAAACAGGCCAACAGCACAGCAGTCTAAATACATAAACAACACAGGCAAACAACACAGCAGTCTAAATACACAACAGACACAGGCCAACAACACAGCACTCTAAATACACAACAGACACAGACCAACAACACAGCAGTCTAAATACACAAAAGAAACAGGTCAACAGCACTGCAGCCAAAATACACAACAGACCTAGGCCAACAACACAGCAGTCTAAATACACGACAAACACAGGCTAAAAACACAGCAGTCTAAATACACAACAGACACAGGACAACTGCGCAGCAGTCTAAATACACAACAGACACAGGCCAACAACACAGCAGTCTAAATACACAACAGACATAGGCCAACAGCACAGCAGTCTAAATACACAACAAACACAGGCCAACAACACAGCAGTCTAAATACACAAAAGAAAAAGGTCAACAGCACAGCAGTTGAAGTACACAACAAGCACAGGCCAACAGCACAGCAGTCTAAATACACAACAGACACAGGCCAACAGCACAGCAGTCTAAATACACAAAATAAACAGGCCAACAAGTCAGCAGTCTAAATACACAACAGTCACAGGTGAACAACACAGCAGTCTAAATACACAACAAACACAGGCCAAAAACACAGCAGTCTAAATACACAAAAAAGACAGGTCAACTGCACAGCAGTCAAAATACACAACAAACACAGGCCAACAACACAACAGTCTAAATACATAACAAACACAGGCCAACAGCACAGCAGTTGAAGTACACAACAAACACAGGCCAACAGCACAGCAGTCTAAATACACAACAGACACAGGCCAACAGCACAGCAGTCTAAATACACAAAATAAACAGGCCAACAAGTCAGCAGTCTAAATACACAACAGACACAGGCCAACAAAACAGCAGTCCAAATACACAACAAACACAGGCCAACAAGTCAGCAGTCTAAATACACAACAGTCACAGGTGAACAACACAGCAGTCTAAATACACAACAAACACAGGCCAAAAACACAGCAGTCTAAATACACAAAAAAGACAGGTCAACAGCACAGCAGTCGAGGTACACAAACAACTCAAGCCAACAACACTGCAGTCTAAATACACAACAAACACAGACCAACATCACAACAGTCTAAATACACAACAAACACAGGCCAACAGCACAGCAGTCTAAATACACAACAAACACAGGCCAACAGCACAGATGTCTAAATACACAACAGACACAGGCCAACTACACCTCAATATAAATACACAATAAACACAGGGCAACAACACAGCAGTCGAAGTACACAACAACCACAGGCCAACAGCACAGCAGACTAAATACGCAACAAACACAGGCCAACAACACAGCAGTCTAAATGCACAAAAGAAACAGGCCAACAGCACAGCAGTCTAAATACACAAAAGACACAGGCCAACAACACAGCAGTCTAAATACACAACAGACATAGGCCAACAGCACAGCAGTCTAAATACACAACAAACACAGGCCAACAACACAACAGTCTAAATACACAACAAACACAGGCCAACAGCAGTCTAAGTACACAACAGACACAGACCAACAGAACAGCAGTCTAAATACACAAAATAAACAGGCCAACAATACAGCAGTCTAAATACACAACAGACACAGGTCAACAGTTCAGCAGTCTAAATACACAACAAACACATGCCAACCACACAGCAGTCTAAATACACAACAGACACAGGCCAACAACACAGCAGTCTAAATACACAACAAACACAGGCCAACAGCAGTCTATGTACACAACAGACACAGGCTAACAGAACAGCAGTCTAAATACACAAAATAAACAGGCCAACAATACAGCAGTCTAAATACACAACAGACACAGGTGAACAGCGCAGCAGTCTAAATACACAACAAACACAGGCCAACAGCACAGGAGTCTAAACACAACAAACACAGGCCAACAGCACAGCAGTTAAAATACACAACAGACACAGGCGAACAACATAGCAGTCTAAATACGCAACAAACACAGGCCAACAACACAGCAGTCTAAATACACAAAAGACACAGACCAACAACACAGCAGTCTAAATACACAACAAACACATGCCAACAGCACAGCAGTCTAAATACACAACAAACACAGGCCAACAGCACAGCAGTGTAAATACACAACAAACACAGGCCAACAGCACAGCAGTGTAAATACACAACAAACACAGGCCAACTACACCTCAATATAAATACACAACAAACACAGGACAACAACACAGCAGTCTAAGTACACAACAAACACAGGCCAATAGCACAGCAGTCGAAATACACAACAAAAACAGGCCAACAGCACAGCAGTCTAAATACATAAACAACACAGGCAAACAACACAGCAGTCTAAATACACAACAGACACAGGCCAACAACACAGCACTCTAAATACACAACAGACACAGACCAACAACACAGCAGTCTAAATACACAAAAGAAACAGGTCAACAGCACTGCAGCCAAAATACACAACAGACCTAGGCCAACAACACAGCAGTCTAAATACACGACAAACACAGGCTAAAAACACAGCAGTCTAAATACACAACAGACACAGGACAACTGCGCAGCAGTCTAAATACACAACAGACACAGGCCAACAACACAGCAGTCTAAATACACAACAGACATAGGCCAACAGCACAGCAGTCTAAATACACAACAAACACAGGCCAACAACACAACAGTCTAAATACATAACAAACACAGGCCAACAGCACAGCAGTTGAAGTACACAACAAACACAGGCCAACAGCACAGCAGTCTAAATACACAACAGACACAGGCCAACAGCACAGCAGTCTAAATACACAAAATAAACAGGCCAACAAGTCAGCAGTCTAAATACACAACAGACACAGGCCAACAAAACAGCATTCCAAATACACAACAAACACAGGCCAACAAGTCAGCAGTCTAAATACACAACAGTCACAGGTGAACAACACAGCAGTCTAAATACACAACAAACACAGGCCAAAAACACAGCAGTCTAAATACACAAAAAAGACAGGTCAACAGCACAGCAGTCGAGGTACACAAACAACTCAAGCCAACAACACTGCAGTCTAAATACACAACAAACACAGACCAACATCACAACAGTCTAAATACACAACAAACACAGGCCAACAGCACAGCAGTCTAAATACACAACAAACACAGGCCAACAGCACAGATGTCTAAATACACAACAGACACAGGCCAACTACACCTCAATATAAATACACAATAAACACAGGGCAACAACACAGCAGTCGAAGTACACAACAACCACAGGCCAACAGCACAGCAGACTAAATACGCAACAAACACAGGCCAACAACACAGCAGTCTAAATGCACAAAAGAAACAGGCCAACAGCACAGCAGTCTAAATACACAAAAGACACAGGCCAACAACACAGCAGTCTAAATACACAACAGACATAGGCCAACAGCACAGCAGTCTAAATACACAACAAACACAGGCCAACAACACAACAGTCTAAATACACAACAAACACAGGCCAACAGCAGTCTAAGTTCACAACAGACACAGACCAACAGAACAGCAGTCTAAATACACAAAATAAACAGGCCAACAATACAGCAGTCTAAATACACAACAGACACAGGTCAACAGTTCAGCAGTCTAAATACACAACAAACACATGCCAACCACACAGCAGTCTAAATACACAACAGACACAGGCCAACAACACAGCAGTCTAAATACACAACAAACACAGGCCAACAGCAGTCTATGTACACAACAGACACAGGCTAACAGAACAGCAGTCTAAATACACAAAATAAACAGGCCAACAATACAGCAGTCTAAATACACAACAGACACAGGTGAACAGCGCAGCAGTCTAAATACACAACAAACACAGGCCAACAGCACAGGAGTCTAAACACAACAAACACAGGCCAACAGCACAGCAGTTAAAATACACAACAGACACAGGCGAACAACATAGCAGTCTAAATACGCAACAAACACAGGCCAACAACACAGCAGTCTAAATACACAAAAGACACAGACCAACAACACAGCAGTCTAAATACACAACAAACACATGCCAACAGCACAGCAGTCTAAATACACAACAAACACAGGCCAACAGCACAGCAGTGTAAATACACAACAAACACAGGCCAACAGCACAGCAGTGTAAATACACAACAAACACAGGCCAACTACACCTCAATATAAATACACAACAAACACAGGACAACAACACAGCAGTCTAAGTACACAACAAACACAGGCCAATAGCACAGCAGTCGAAATACACAACAAAAACAGGCCAACAGCACAGCAGTCTAAATACATAAACAACACAGGCAAACAACACAGCAGTCTAAATACACAACAGACACAGGCCAACAACACAGCACTCTAAATACACAACAGACACAGACCAACAACACAGCAGTCTAAATACACAAAAGAAACAGGTCAACAGCACTGCAGCCAAAATACACAACAGACCTAGGCCAACAACACAGCAGTCTAAATACACGACAAACACAGGCTAAAAACACAGCAGTCTAAATACACAACAGACACAGGACAACTGCGCAGCAGTCTAAATACACAACAGACACAGGCCAACAACACAGCAGTCTAAATACACAACAGACATAGGCCAACAGCACAGCAGTCTAAATACACAACAAACACAGGCCAACAACACAGCAGTCTAAATACACAAAAGAAAAAGGTCAACAGCACAGCAGTATAAATACACAACAAACACAGGTCAACTGCACAGCAGTCAAAATACACAACAAACACAGGCCAACAATACAGCAGTCTAAATACACAACAGACACAGGTGAACAGCGCAGCAGTCTAAATACACAACAAACACAGGCCAACAGCACAGGAGTCTAAACACAACAAACACAGGCCAACAGCACAGCAGTTAAAATACACAACAGACACAGGCGAACAACATAGCAGTCTAAATACGCAACAAACACAGGCCAACAACACAGCAGTCTAAATGCACAAAAGAAACAGGCCAACAGCACAGCAGTCTAAATACACAAAAGACACAGACCAACAACACAGCAGTCTAAATACACAACAAACACATGCCAACAGCACAGCAGTCTAAATACACAACAAACACAGGCCAACAGCACAGCAGTGTAAATACACAACAAACACAGGCCAACAGCACAGCAGTGTAAATACACAACAAACACAGGCCAACTACACCTCAATATAAATACACAACAAACACAGGACAACAACACAGCAGTCTAAGTACACAACAAACACAGGCCAATAGCACAGCAGTCGTAATACACAACAAAAACAGGCCAACAGCACAGCAGTCTAAATACATAAACAACACAGGCAAACAACACAGCAGTCTAAATACACAACAGACACAGGCCAACAACACAGCACTCTAAATACACAACAGACACAGACCAACAACACAGCAGTCTAAATACACAAAAGAAACAGGTCAACAGCACTGCAGCCAAAATACACAACAGACCTAGGCCAACAACACAGCAGTCTAAATACACGACAAACACAGGCTAAAAACACAGCAGTCTAAATACACAACAGACACAGGACAACTGCGCAGCAGTCTAAATACACAACAGACACAGGCCAACAACACAGCAGTCTAAATACACAACAGACATAGGCCAACAGCACAGCAGTCTAAATACACAACAAACACAGGCCAACAACACAGCAGTCTAAATACACAACAAACACAGGCCAACAGCACAGCAGTTGAAGTACACAACAAACACAGGCCAACAGCACAGCAGTCTAAATACACAACAGACACAGGCCAACAGCACAGCAGTCTAAATACACAAAATAAACAGGCCAACAACACAGCAGTCTAAATACACAACAGACATAGGCCAACAGCACAGCAGTCTAAATACACAGCAAACACAGGCCAACAAAAAAGCAGTCTAAATACACAACAAACACAGGCCAAAAGCATAGCAGTCTAAATACACAACAAACATGGGCCAAAAAAACAGCAGTCTAAACACACAACAGACACAGACCAACAAAATAGCAGTCTAAATCCACAACAGACACAGGCCAACAGCACAACAGTCTGAATACACAAATGACACAGGCCAAAAAGCACAGCAGTCTTAATACACAACAAACACAGGCCAACAACACAGTAGTGCAAATACACTTCAGATACAGGCAAACAACACAGCAGTCTAAATACACAACAAACACATGCCAACAACACAGCAGTCCAAATACACAAGAAACACAGGCCAACAACACAGCAGTCTAAATACACAACAAACACATACCAACATCACAGCAGCCTAAATACACAGCAAACACAGGCCAACAACACAGCAGTCTAAATTCACAACAAACACAGGCCAATAGCACAGCAGTCTAAATACACAACAAAAACAGGCCAACAGCACAGCAGTCTAAATACATAAACAACACAGGCAAACAACACAGCAGTCTAAATACACAACAGACACAGGCCAACAACACAGCGCTCTAAATAAACAACAGACAAAGACCAACAACACAGCAGTCTAAATACACAAAAGAAACAGGTCAACAGCACTGCAGCCATAATACACAACAGACACAGGACAACCGCGCAGCAGTCTAAAAACACAACAGACACAGGCCAACAGCACAGCAGTCTAAATACACAACAAACACAGGCCAACAACACAGCAGTCTAAATACACAAAAGAAAAAGGTCAACAGCACAGCAGTATAAATACACAACAAACACAGGTCAACTGCACAGCAGTCAAAATACACAACAGACACTGGCCAACAACACAGCAGTCTAAATACACCACAGACAGTAGACCAACAGCACAGCAGTCTAAATACACAACAAACACAGGCCAACAGCACAGCAGTCTAAATACACAACAGACACTGGACAACAACACAGCAGTCTAAATACACAAAAGAAACAGGCCAACAGCACAGCAGCCTAAATATACAACAAACACGGGCCAACAACATAGCAGTCTAAATGCACAACAGACACAGGCCAACAACACAGCAATCTAAATACACATCAAGCACAGGCCAACAGCACAGCAGTCTAAATACACAACAGACACAGGCCAAAGGCACAGCAGTCTAAATACACAACAAACAGAGGCCAAGAGCACAGCAGTCTAAATACACAACAAACACAGGCCAACAGCACAGCAGTTAAAATACACAACAGACACAGGCGAACAACACAGCAGTCTAAATACACAAAAAACACAGGCCAACAGCACAGCAGTCGAGGAACACAAACAACTCAAGCTAACAACACATCAGTCTAAATACACAACATACAAAAACCAACAGCACAACAGTCTAAATACAAAATAGACACAGGCCAACAGCACAGCAGTCTAAATACACAACAGACACAGGCCAACTACACCTCAATCTAAATACACAACAAACACAGGGCAACACCACAGCAGTCTAAATACACAACAAACACAGGCCAACAACACAGGTGTCTAAATACACAACAGACCCAGGCCAACAACACAGCAGTCTAAATACACAACAAACACAGGCCAACAACACAGCAATCTAAATACACAACAGACACAGGCCGACAGCACAGCAGTTTAAATACACAACAAACACAGGCCAACAACACAGCAGTCTAAATACACAACAGACACACGCCAACAACACAGCAGTCTAAATACACAACAAACACAGGCCAACAACACTGCAATATAAATACACAACAGACACAGGCCAACAACACAGCAGTCTAAATACACAACAAACACATGACAACAGCACAGCAGTCTAAATACACAACAAACACAGGCCAACAACACAGCAGTCTAAATACACAAAAGAAACAGGCCAACAGCACAGCAGTCTAAGTACACAACAACCACAGGCCAACAGCACAGCAGACTATATACACAAGAAACACAAGCCAAAAACACAGCAGTCTAAATACACAAAAGACACAGAACAACAACACAGCAGTCGAAGTACACAACAAACAGAGGCCAACAGCGCAATAGTCTAAATACACAACAAACCCAGGCCAACAACACAGCAGTCTAAATACACATCAAGCACAGGCCAACAGCACAGCAGTCGAAATACACAACAGACACAGGCCAAAGGCACAGAAGTCTAAATACACAACAAACACAGGCCAACAGCGCAGCAGTCTAAATACACAACAAACACAGGCCAACAGCACAGCAGTCTAAATACACAACAAACACAGGCCAACAAGTCAGCAGTCTAAATACACAACAGACACAGGTGAACAACACAGCAGTCTAAATACAAAACAAACACAGGCCAACAACACTGCAGTCTAAATACACAACAAACACAGACCAACAGTACAACAGTCTAAATACACAACAGACACAGGCCAACAGCACAGCACTCTAAATACACAACAAACACAGGCCAACAGCACAGATGTCTAAATACACAGCAGACACAGGCCAACTACACCTCAACATAAATACACAAAAAACACAGGGCAACAACACAGAAGTTGAAATACACAACAAACACAGGCCAACAGCACATCAGTCTAAATACACAACAGACACAGGCCAACAGCACAGAAGTCTAAAGACACAACAAACACAGGCCAACAAGTCAGCAGTCTAAATACACAACAGACACAGGTGAACAACACAGCAGTCGAAATACACAACAAACACAGGCCAACAGCACAGCAGTCTAAATACACAACAAACACAGGCCAACAAAACAGCAGTCCAAATACACAACAAACACAGGCCAACAAGTCAGCAGTCTAAATACACAACAGTCACAGGTGAACAACACAGCAGTCTAAATACACAACAAACACAGGCCAAAAACACAGCAGTCTAAATACACAAAAAAGACAGGTCAACAGCACAGCAGTCGAGGTACACAAACAACTCAAGCCAACAACACTGCAGTCTAAATACACAACAAACACAGACCAACATCACAACAGTCTAAATACACAACAAACACAGGCCAACAGCACAGCAGTCTAAATACACAACAAACACAGGCCAACAGCACAGATGTCTAAATACACAACAGACACAGGCCAACTACACCTCAATATAAATACACAATAAACACAGGGCAACAACACAGCAGTCTAAGTACACAACAACCACAGGCCAACAGCACAGCAGACTAAATACGCAACAAACACAGGCCAACAACACAGCAGTCTAAATGCACAAAAGAAACAGGCCAACAGCACAGCAGTCTAAATACACAAAAGACACAGACCAACAACACAGCAGTTTAAATACACAACAAACACATGCCAACAGCACAGCAGTCTAAATACACAACAAACACAGGCCAACAACACAACAGTCTAAATACACAACAAACACAGGCCAACAGCAGTCTAAGTACACAACAGACACAGGCCAACAGAACAGCAGTCTAAATACACAAAATAAACAGGCCAACAATACAGCAGTCTAAATACACAACAGACACAGGTCAACAGTTCAGCAGTCTAAATACACAACAAACACATGCCAACCACACAGCAGTCTAAATACACAACAGACACAGGCCAACAACACAGCAGTCTAAATACACAACAAACACAGGCCAACAGCAGTCTAAGTACACAACAGACACAGGCCAACAGAACAGCAGTCTAAATACACAAAATAAACAGGCCAACAATACAGCAGTCTAAATACACAACAGACACAGTTGAACAGCGCAGCAGTCTAAATACACAACAAACACAGGCCAACAGCACAGGAGTCTAAACACAACAAACACAGGCCAACAGCACAGCAGTTAAAATACACAACAGACACAGGCGAACAACATAGCAGTTTAAATACACAACAAACACAGGCCAACAACACAGCAGTCTCAATACACAAAAAAGACAGGCCAACAGCACAGCAGTCGAGGTACACAAACAACTCAAACCAACAACACTGCAGTCTAAATACACAACAAACACAGGCCAACAGCACAGCAGTGTAAATACACAACAAACACAGGCCAACAGCACAGCAGTGTAAATACACAACAAACACAGGCCAACTACACCTCAATATAAATACACAACAAACACAGGACAACAACACAGCAGTCTAAGTACACAACAAACACAGGCCAATAGCACAGCAGTCGTAATACACAACAAAAACAGGCCAACAGCACAGCAGTCTAAATACATAAACAACACAGGCAAACAACACAGCAGTCTAAATACACAACAGACACAGGCCAACAACACAGCACTCTAAATACACAACAGACACAGACCAACAACACAGCAGTCTAAATACACAAAAGAAACAGGTCAACAGCACTGCAGCCAAAATACACAACAGACACAGGCCAACAACACAGCAGTCTAAATACACGACAAACACAGGCTAAAAACACAGCAGTCTAAATACACAACAGACACAGGACAACTGCGCAGCAGTCTAAATACACAACAGACACAGGCCAACAACACAGCAGTCTAAATACACAACAGACATAGGCCAACAGCACAGCAGTCTAAATATACAACAAACACAGGCCAACAACACAGCAGTCTAAATACACAAAAGAAAAAGGTCAACAGCACAGCAGTATAAATACACAACAAACACAGGTCAACTGCACAGCAGTCAAAATACACAACAAACACAGGCCAACAACACAGCAGTCTAAATACACAACAAACACAGGCCAACAGCACAGCAGTTGAAGTACACAACAAACACAGGCCAACAGCACAGCAGTCTAAATACACAACAGACACAGGCCAACAGCACAGCAGTCTAAATACACAAAATAAACAGGCCAACAAGTCAGCAGTCTAAATACACAACAGTCACAGGTGAACAACACAGCAGTCTAAATACACAACAAACACAGGCCAAAAACACAGCAGTCTAAATACACAAAAAAGACAGGTCAACTGCACAGCAGTCAAAATACACAACAAACACAGGCCAACAACACAGCAGTCTAAATACACAACAAACACAGGCCAACAGCACAGCAGTCTAAATACACAACAGACACAGGCCAACAAAACAGCAGTCCAAATACACAACAAACACAGGCCAACAACACAGCAGTCTCAATACACAAAAAAGACAGGCCAACAGCACAGCAGTCGAGGTACACAATCAACTCAAACCAACAACACTGCAGTCTAAATACACAACAAACACAGGCCAACAGCACAGCAGTGTAAATACACAACAAACACAGGCCAACAGCACAGCAGTGTAAATACACAACAAACACAGGCCAACTACACCTCAATATAAATACACAACAAACACAGGACAACAACACAGCAGTCTAAGTACACAACAAACACAGGCCAATAGCACAGCAGTCGTAATACACAACAAAAACAGGCCAACAGCACAGCAGTCTAAATACATAAACAACACAGGCAAACAACACAGCAGTCTAAATACACAACAGACACAGGCCAACAACACAGCACTCTAAATACACAACAGACACAGACCAACAACACAGCAGTCTAAATACACAAAAGAAACAGGTCAACAGCACTGCAGCCAAAATACACAACAGACCTAGGCCAACAACATAGCAGTCTAAATACACGACAAACACAGGCTAAAAACACAGCAGTCTAAATACACAACAGACACAGGACAACTGCGCAGCAGTCTAAATACACAACAGACACAGGCCAACAACACAGCAGTCTAAATACACAACAGACATAGGCCAACAGCACAGCAGTCTAAATACACAACAAACACAGGCCAACAACACAGCAGTCTAAATACACAAAAGAAAAAGGTCAACAGCACAGCAGTTGAAGTACACAACAAGCACAGGCCAACAGCACAGCAGTCTAAATACACAACAGACACAGGCCAACAGCACAGCAGTCTAAATACACAAAATAAACAGGCCAACAAGTCAGCAGTCTAAATACACAACAGTCACAGGTGAACAACACAGCAGTCTAAATACACAACAAACACAGGCCAAAAACACAGCAGTCTAAATACACAAAAAAGACAGGTCAACTGCACAGCAGTCAAAATACACTACAAACACAGGCCAACAACACAACAGTCTAAATACATAACAAACACAGGCCAACAGCACAGCAGTTGAAGTACACAACAAACACAGGCCAACAGCACAGCAGTCTAAATACACAACAGACACAGGCCAACAGCACAGCAGTCTAAATACACAAAATAAACAGGCCAACAAGTCAGCAGTCTAAATACACAACAGACACAGGCCAACAAAACAGCAGTCCAAATACACAACAAACACAGGCCAACAAGTCAGCAGTCTAAATACACAACAGTCACAGGTGAACAACACAGCAGTCTAAATACACAACAAACACAGGCCAAAAACACAGCAGTCTAAATACACAAAAAAGACAGGTCAACAGCACAGCAGTCGAGGTACACAAACAACTCAAGCCAACAACACTGCAGTCTAAATACACAACAAACACAGACCAACATCACAACAGTCTAAATACACAACAAACACAGGCCAACAGCACAGCAGTCTAAATACACAACAAACACAGGCCAACAGCACAGATGTCTAAATACACAACAGACACAGGCCAACTACACCTCAATATAAATACACAATAAACACAGGGCAACAACACAGCAGTCGAAGTACACAACAACCACAGGCCAACAGCACAGCAGACTAAATACGCAACAAACACAGGCCAACAACACAGCAGTCTAAATGCACAAAAGAAACAGGCCAACAGCACAGCAGTCTAAATACACAAAAGACACAGGCCAACAACACAGCAGTCTAAATACACAACAGACATAGGCCAACAGCACAGCAGTCTAAATACACAACAAACACAGGCCAACAACACAACAGTCTAAATACACAACAAACACAGGCCAACAGCAGTCTAAGTACACAACAGACACAGACCAACAGAACAGCAGTCTAAATACACAAAATAAACAGGCCAACAATACAGCAGTCTAAATACACAACAGACACAGGTCAACAGTTCAGCAGTCTAAATACACAACAAACACATGCCAACCACACAGCAGTCTAAATACACAACAGACACAGGCCAACAACACAGCAGTCTAAATACACAACAAACACAGGCCAACAGCAGTCTATGTACACAACAGACACAGGCTAACAGAACAGCAGTCTAAATACACAAAATAAACAGGCCAACAATACAGCAGTCTAAATACACAACAGACACAGGTGAACAGCGCAGCAGTCTAAATACACAACAAACACAGGCCAACAGCACAGGAGTCTAAACACAACAAACACAGGCCAACAGCACAGCAGTTAAAATACACAACAGACACAGGCGAACAACATAGCAGTCTAAATACGCAACAAACACAGGCCAACAACACAGCAGTCTAAATACACAAAAGACACAGACCAACAACACAGCAGTCTAAATACACAACAAACACATGCCAACAGCACAGCAGTCTAAATACACAACAAACACAGGCCAACAGCACAGCAGTGTAAATACACAACAAACACAGGCCAACAGCACAGCAGTGTAAATACACAACAAACACAGGCCAACTACACCTCAATATAAATACACAACAAACACAGGACAACAACACAGCAGTCTAAGTACACAACAAACACAGGCCAATAGCACAGCAGTCGAAATACACAACAAAAACAGGCCAACAGCACAGCAGTCTAAATACATAAACAACACAGGCAAACAACACAGCAGTCTAAATACACAACAGACACAGGCCAACAACACAGCACTCTAAATACACAACAGACACAGACCAACAACACAGCAGTCTAAATACACAAAAGAAACAGGTCAACAGCACTGCAGCCAAAATACACAACAGACCTAGGCCAACAACACAGCAGTCTAAATACACGACAAACACAGGCTAAAAACACAGCAGTCTAAATACACAACAGACACAGGACAACTGCGCAGCAGTCTAAATACACAACAGACACAGGCCAACAACACAGCAGTCTAAATACACAACAGACATAGGCCAACAGCACAGCAGTCTAAATACACAACAAACACAGGCCAACAACACAGCAGTCTAAATACACAAAAGAAAAAGGTCAACAGCACAGCAGTATAAATACACAACAAACACAGGTCAACTGCACAGCAGTCAAAATACACAACAAACACAGGCCAACAATACAGCAGTCTAAATACACAACAGACACAGGTGAACAGCGCAGCAGTCTAAATACACAACAAACACAGGCCAACAGCACAGGAGTCTAAACACAACAAACACAGGCCAACAGCACAGCAGTTAAAATACACAACAGACACAGGCGAACAACATAGCAGTCTAAATACGCAACAAACACAGGCCAACAACACAGCAGTCTAAATGCACAAAAGAAACAGGCCAACAGCACAGCAGTCTAAATACACAAAAGACACAGACCAACAACACAGCAGTCTAAATACACAACAAACACATGCCAACAGCACAGCAGTCTAAATACACAACAAACACAGGCCAACAGCACAGCAGTGTAAATACACAACAAACACAGGCCAACAGCACAGCAGTGTAAATACACAACAAACACAGGCCAACTACACCTCAATATAAATACACAACAAACACAGGACAACAACACAGCAGTCTAAGTACACAACAAACACAGGCCAATAGCACAGCAGTCGTAATACACAACAAAAACAGGCCAACAGCACAACAGTCTAAATACATAAACAACACAGGCAAACAACACAGCAGTCTAAATACACAACAGACACAGGCCAACAACACAGCACTCTAAATACACAACAGACACAGACCAACAACACAGCAGTCTAAATACACAAAAGAAACAGGTCAACAGCACTGCAGCCAAAATACACAACAGACCTAGGCCAACAACACAGCAGTCTAAATACACGACAAACACAGGCTAAAAACACAGCAGTCTAAATACACAACAGACACAGGACAACTGCGCAGCAGTCTAAATACACAACAGACACAGGCCAACAACACAGCAGTCTAAATACACAACAGACATAGGCCAACAGCACAGCAGTCTAAATACACAACAAACACAGGCCAACAACACAGCAGTCTAAATACACAACAAACACAGGCCAACAGCACAGCAGTTGAAGTACACAACAAAAACAGGCCAACAGCACAGCAGTCTAAATACACAACAGACACAGGCCAACAGCACAGCAGTCTAAATACACAAAATAAACAGGCCAACAACACAGCAGTCTAAATACACAACAGACATAGGCCAACAGCACAGCAGTCTAAATACACAGCAAACACAGGCCAACAAAAAAGCAGTCTAAATACACAACAAACACAGGCCAAAAGCATAGCAGTCTAAATACACAACAAACATGGGCCAAAAAAACAGCAGTCTAAATACACAACAGACACAGACCAACAAAATAGCAGTCTAAATACACAACAGACACAGGCCAACAGCACAACAGTCTGAATACACAAATGACACAGGCCAAAAAGCACAGCAGTCTTAATACACAACAAACACAGGCCAACAACACAGTAGTGCAAATACACTTCAGATACAGGCAAACAACACAGCAGTCTAAATACACAACAAACACATGCCAACAACACAGCAGTCCAAATACACAAGAAACACAGGCCAACAACACAGCAGTCTAAATACACAACAAACACATACCAACATCACAGCAGCCTAAATACACAGCAAACACAGGCCAACAACACAGCAGTCTAAATTCACAACAAACACAGGCCAATAGCACAGCAGTCTAAATACACAACAAAAACAGGCCAACAGCACAGCAGTCTAAATACATAAACAACACAGGCAAACAACACAGCAGTCTAAATACACAACAGACACAGCCCAACAACACAGCGCTCTAAATAAACAACAGACAAAGACCAACAACACAGCAGTCTAAATACACAAAAGAAACAGGTCAACAGCACTGCAGCCATAATACACAACAGACACAGGACAACCGCGCAGCAGTCTAAAAACACAACAGACACAGGCCAACAACACAGCAGTCTAAATACACAACAAACACAGGCCAACAACACAGCAGTCTAAATACACAAAAGAAAAAGGTCAACAGCACAGCAGTATAAATACACAACAAACACAGGTCAACTGCACAGCAGTCAAAATACACAACAGACACTGGCCAACAACACAGCAGTCTAAATACACCACAGACAGTAGACCAACAGCACAGCAGTCTAAATACACAACAAACACAGGCCAACAGCACAGCAGTCTAAATACACAACAGACACTGGACAACAACACAGCAGTCTAAATACACAAAAGAAACAGGCCAACAGCACAGCAGCCTAAATATACAACAAACACGGGCCAACAACATAGCAGTCTAAATGCACAACAGACACAGGCCAACAACACAGCAATCTAAATACACATCAAGCACAGGCCAACAGCACAGCAGTCTAAATACACAACAGACACAGGCCAAAGGCACAGCAGTCTAAATACACAACAAACAGAGGCCAAGAGCACAGCAGTCTAAATACACAACAAACACAGGCCAACAGCACAGCAGTTAAAATACACAACAGACACAGGCGAACAACACAGCAGTCTAAATACACAAAAAACACAGGCCAACAGCACAGCAGTCGAGGAACACAAACAACTCAAGCTAACAACACATCAGTCTAAATACACAACATACAAAAACCAACAGCACAACAGTCTAAATACAAAATAGACACAGGCCAACAGCACAGCAGTCTAAATACACAACAGACACAGGCCAACTACACCTCAATCTAAATACACAACAAACACAGGGCAACACCACAGCAGTCTAAATACACAACAAACACAGGCCAACAACACAGGTGTCTAAATACACAACAGACCCAGGCCAACAACACAGCAGTCTAAATACACAACAAACACAGGCCAACAACACAGCAATCTAAATACACAACAGACACAGGCCGACAGCACAGCAGTTTAAATACACAACAAACACAGGCCAACAACACAGCAGTCTAAATACACAACAGACACACGCCAACAACACAGCAGTCTAAATACACAACAAACACAGGCCAACAACACTGCAATATAAATACACAACAGACACAGGCCAACAACACAGCAGTTTAAATACACAACAAACACAGGCCAACAACACTGCAGTCTAAATACACAACAGACACAGGCCAACAGCACAGCAGTCTAAATACACAACAGACACAGGCCAACAGCACAGCAGTCTAAATACACAACAAACACATGCCAACAACACAGTAGTTCAATGCACAACAGACACAGGGCAACAGCACAGCAGTCTAAATACACAACAAACACAGGCCAACAACACAGCAGACTATATACACAACAACCATAGGCCAACAGGACAGCAGACTATATACACAACAAACACAGGCCAACAACACAGCAGTCTAAATACACAAAAGAAACAGGCCAACAACACAGCAGTCTAAGTACACAAAAGACACAGAACAACAACACAGCAGTCGAAGTACACAACAAACTGAGGCCAACAACACTGCAATCTAAATACACAACAGACACAGGCCAACAACACAGCAGTTTAAATACACAACAAACACAGGCCAACAACACAGCAGTTTAAATACACAACAAACACAGGCCAACAACACTGCAGTCTAAATACACTACAAACACTGGCCAACAGCACAGCAGTCTAAATACACAACAAACACAGGCCAACTGTACAGCAGTCTAAATATAGAACAAACACAGGGCAACAAAACAGCAGTCTAAATACACAACAAACACAGGGCAACAGCACAGCAGTCTAAATACACAACAGACACAGGCCAAAGGCACAGCAGTCTAAATACACCACAAACACAGGCCAACAGCGCAGCAGTCTAAATACACAACAAACGCAGGCCAACAGCACAGCAGTCTGAATACACAAGAAACACAGGCCAACATGTCAGCAGTCTAAATACACAACAGACACAGGTGAACAACACAGCAGTCTAAATACACAACAGACACAGGCCAAATACACCGCAGTCTAAATACACAAAAAAGACAGGCCAACAGCACAGCAGTCGAGGTACACAAACAACTCAAGCCAAGAGCACAACACTCTAAATACACAACAGACACAGGCCAACAACACAGCTGTCTAAATACACAACAAACACAGGCCAACAGCACAGATGTCTAAATACACAACAGACAGAGGCCAACAACACAGCTGTCTAAATACACAACAAACACAGGCCAACAGCACATCAGTCTAAATACACAACAGACACAGGCCAACACCACAGCAGTCTAAATACACAACAGACACAGGACAACAACACACCTGTCTAAATAGACAACTGACACATGCCAACAACACAGCAGTCTAAATACACAACAAACACAGGCCAACAACACAGCAGTCTAAATACACAACAGACACAAGCTAACAATACAGCAGTCTAAATACACAACAGACACAGACCAACAACACAGCAGTCTAAATAGACAACAGACACAGGACAACAACACAGCAGTCGAAATTGACAACAGCCAGAGGCCAACAGCCCAGCAGACTAAATACACAACAGACGCAGGCCAACAAATCAGCAGTCCAGATACATATCACACACAGGCCAACAGGTCAGCAGTCTAAATACACTACAAACACTGGCCAACAGCACAGCAGTCCAAATATACAACAAACACAGGCGAACAGCACAGCAGTCTAAATACACAACAAACACAGGCCAACAGCAGTATAAGTACACAACAAACACAGGCCAACAGCACAGCTGTCTAAATACACAAAATAAACAGGCCAACAATACAGCAGTCTAAATACACAAGAGACACAGGCCAACAGCACAGCAGTCTAAATATACAACAAACACAGGCCAACAACACAGCAGTCTAAATACTCAACAAACACAGGCCAACAGCACAGCAGTCTAAATACACAACAGACACAGGCCAACCGCACAGCAGTCTAAATACACAACAAACACATGCCAACAACACAGTAGTTCAATGCACAACAGACACAGGCCAACAGCACAGCAGACTAAATACACAACAAACACAGGCCAACAGCACAGCAGTCTAAATACACCACAGACACAGACCAACAGCACAGCAGTCTAAATATACAACAAACAGAGGCCAACAGCACAGCAGTCTAAATACACAACAGACACTGGCCAACAGCACAGCAGTTTAAATACACAACAAACACATGCCAACAGCACAGCAGTCTAAATACACAACAGACACAGGCCAACAGCACAGCAGTCTAAATACACAACAAACACATGCCAACAACACAGTAGTTCAATGCACAACAGACACAGGCCAACAGCACAGCAGTTTAAATACACAACAAACACAGGCCAACAGCACAGCAGTCTAAATACACAACAGACACTGGCCAACAGCACAGCAGTATAAATACACAACAGACACAGGCCAACAGCACAGCAGTCTAAATACACAACAACCACAGGCCAACAGCACAGCAGACTACATACACAACAAACACAGGCCAACAACACAGCAGTCTAAATACACAAAAGAAACAGGCTAACAGCACAGCAGTCTAAATACACAAAAGACACAGACCAACAACACAGCAGTCTAAATACACAACAAACACAGGCCAATAGCACAGCAGTCTAAATACACAACAAACAGAGGCCAACAACACAGCAGTCTAAATACACAACAAACACAGGCCAACAACACAGCTGTCTAAATACACAACAGACCCAGGCCAACAACACAGCAGTCTAAATACACAACAGACACAGGCCAACAGCACAGCAATCTAAATACACAAAATAAACAGGCCAACAACACAGCAGTCTAAATACACAAGAGACACAGGTCAACAGCACAGCAGTCTAAATACACAACAAACAAAGGCCAACAACAAAGCAGTCTAAATACACAACAGACACAGGACAACAGCACAGCAGTCTAAATACACAGCAAACACAGGCCAAAAGCACAGCAGTCTAAATACACAACAAACATGGGCCAACAAAACAGCAGTCTAAATACACAACAGACACAGACCAACAAAATAGCAGTAATAAATACACAAATGACACAGGCCAAAAGCACAGCAGTCTTAATACACAACAAACACAGGCCAACAACACAGCAGTGCAAATACACAACAGATACAGGCAAACAACACAGCAGTCTAAATACACAACAAACACATGCCAACAACACAGCAGTCCAAATACACAAGAAACACAGGCCAACAACACAGCAGTCTAAATACACAACAAACACATGCCAACACCACAGCAGCCTAAATACACAGCAAACACAGGCCAACATCACAGCAGTCTAAATTCACAACAAACACAGGCCAATAGCACAGCAGTCTAAATACACAACAGACACAGGCAAACAACACAGCAGTCTAAATACACAACAGACACAGCCCAACAACACAGCGCTCTAAATACACAACAGACACAGACCAACAACACAGCAGTCCAAATACACAAAAGAAACTGGTCAACAGCACTGCAGCCAAAATACACAACAGACACAGGCCAACAACACAGCAGTCTAAATACACAACAGACACAGGCCAACAGCACAGCAGTCTAAATACACAACAAACACAGGCCAACAACACAGCAGTCGAAATAGACAAAAGAAAAAGGTCAACAGCACAGCAGTATAAATACACAACAAACACAGGTCAACTGCACAGCGGTCAAAATACACAACAGACACTGGCCAACAATACAGCAGTCTAAATACACCACAGACACAGACCAACAGCACAGCAGTCTAAATACACAACAAACACAGGCCAACAGCACAGCAGTCTAAATACACAACAGACACTGGACAACAACACAGCAGTCTAAATACACAAAAGAAACAGGCCAACAGCACAGCAGCCTAAATATACAACAAACACAGGCCAACAACACAGCAGTCTAAATGCACAACAGACACAGGCCAACAACACAGCAATCTAAATACACATCAAGCACAGGCCAACAGCACAGCAGTCTAAATACACAACAGACACAGGCCAAAGGCACAGCAATCTAAATACACAACAAACAGAGGCCAAGAGCACAGCAGTCTAAATACACAACAAACACAGGCCAACAAAACAGCAGTCGAAATACACAACAGACACAGACCAACAAAATAGCAGTAATAAATACACAACAGACACAGGCCAACAGCACAACAGTCTGAATACACAAATGACACAGGCCAAAAGCACAGCAGTCTTAATACACAACAAACACAGGCCAACAACACAGCAGTGCAAATACACAACAGATACAGGCAAACAACACAGCAGTCAAAATACACAACAAACACAGGCCAACAACACAGCAGTCCAAATACACAAGAAACACAGGCCAACAACACAGCAGTCTAAATACACAACAAACACATGCCAACACCACAGCAGCCTAAATACACAGCAAACACAGGCCAACAACACAGCAGTCTAAATTCACAACAAACACAGGCCAATAGCACAGCAGTCTAAATACACAACAAAAACAGGCCAACAGCACAGCAGTCTAAATACATAAACAACACAGGCAAACAACACAGCAGTCTAAATACACAACAGACACAGCCCAACAACACAGCGCTCTAAATACACAACAGACACAGACCAACAACACAGCAGTCCAAATACACAAAAGAAACTGGTCAACAGCACTGCAGTCAAAATACACAACAGACACAGGCCAACAAAACAGCAGTCTAAATACACAACAGACACAGGCCAACAGCACAGCAGTCTAAATACACAACAAACACAGGCCAACAACACAGCAGTCGAAATAGACAAAAGAAAAAGGTCAACAGCACAGCAGTATAAATACACAACAAACACAGGTCAACTGCACAGCAGTCAAAATACACAACAGACACTGGCCAACAACACAGCAGTCTAAATACACCACAGACACAGACCAACAGCACAGCAGTCTAAATACACAACAAACACAGGCCAACAGCACAGCAGCCTAAATACACAACAGACACTGGACAACAACACAGCAGTCTAAATACACAACAGTCACAGGTGAACAACACAGCAGTCTAAATACACAACAAACACAGGCCAACAACACAGCAGTCTAAATACACAAAAAACACAGGCCAACAGCACAGCAGTCGAGGTACACAAACAACTCAAGCCAACAACACTGCAGTCTAAATACACAACATACAAAAACCAACAGCACAACAGTCTAAATACAAAATACACAACAAACACAGGCCAACAATACAGATGTCTAAATACACAACAGACCCAGGACAACAACACAGCAGTCTAAATACACAACAAACACAGGCCAACAACACAGCAATCTAAATACACAACAGACACAGGCCGACAGCACAGCAGTTTAAATACACAACAAACACAGGCCAACAACACAGCAGTCCAAATACACAACAGACACACGCCAACAACCCAGCAGTCTAAATACACAACAAACACAGGCCAACAACACAGCAATCTAAATACACAACAGACACAGGCCAACAGCACAGCAGTTTAAATACACAACAAACACAGGCCAACAACACTGCAGTCTAAATACACAATAAACACAGGCCAACAGCACAGCAGTCTATATACACAACAACCACAGACCAACAGGACAGCAGACTATATACACAACAAACACAGGCCAACAACACAGCAGTCTAAATACACAAAAGAAACAGGCCAACAGCACAGCAGTCTAAGTACACAACAACCACAGGCCAACAGCAACGCAGACTATATACACAAGAAACACAGGGCAACAAAACAGCAGTCTAAATACACAACAAACACAGGTCAACAACACAGCAGTCGAAATACACATCAAACACAGGCCAACAGCACAGCAGTCTAAATGCACAACAAACACAGGCCAACAGCACAGCAGTCTGAATACACAACAAACACAGGCCAACAACACAGCAGTCTAAATACACAACAGACACACGCCAACAACACAGCAGTCTAAATACACAACAAACACAGGCCAACAACACAGCAATCTAAATACACAACAGACACAGGCCAACAGCACAGCAGTTTAAATACACAACAAACACAGGCCAACAACACTGCAGTCTAAATACACAACAAACACAGGCCAACAGCACAAGGGTCTAAATATACAACAGACACAGGCCAACAGCACAGTTGTCTAAATACACAACAAACACAGGTCAACAACACAGCAGTCGAAATACACATCAAACACAGGCCAACAGCACAGCAGTCTAAATGCACAACAAACACAGGCCAACAGCACAGCAGTCTGAATACACAACAAACACAGGCCAACATGTCAGCAGTCTAAATACACAACAGACACAGGTGAACAACACAGCAGTCTAAATACACAACAAACACAGGCCAAATACACAGCAGTCTAAATACACAAAAAAGAGAGGCCAACAGCACAGCAGTCGAGGTACACAAACAACTCAAGCCAACAACACTGCAGTCTAAATACACAACAAACACAGACCAACAGCACAACAGTCTAAATACACAACAGACACAGGCCAACAGCACAGCAGTCTAAATGCACAACAAACACAGGCCAACAGCACAGATGTCTAAATACACAACAGACAGAGGCCAACAACACAGCAGTCTAAATACACAACAAACACAGGCCAACAGCACAGCAGTCTAAATACACAACAGACACAGGCCAACAGCACAGCAGTCTAAATACACAACAGACACAGGACAACAACACACCTGTCTAAATAGACAACTGACACATGCCAACAACACAGCAGTCTAAATACACAACAAACACAGGCCAACAACACAGCAGTCTAAATACACAACAGACACAGGCTAACAACACAGCAGTCTAAATACACAACAGACACAGACCAACAACACAGCAGTCTAAATAGACAACAGACACAGCACAACAACACAGCAGTCGAAATTGACAACAGCCACAGGCCAACAGCCCAGCAGACTAAATACACAACAGACGCAGGCTAACAAATCAGCAGTCCAGATACATATCACACACAGGCCAACAGGTCAGCAGTCTAAATACACTACAATCACTGGCCAACAGCACAGCAGTCCAAATATACAACAAACACAGGCGAACAGCACAGCAGTCTAAATACACACCAAACACAGGCCAACAGCAGTCTAAGTACACAACAAACACAGGCCAACAGCACAGCTGTCTAAATACACAAAATAAACAGGCCAACAACACAGCAGTCTAAATACACAAGAGACACAGGCCAACAGCACAGCAGTCTAAATACACAACAGACAGAGGCCAACAACACAGCAGTCTAAATACACAACAAACACAGGCCAACAACACAGCAGTCTAAATACAAAACAGACACAGGCCAACAGCACAGCAGTCTAAATATACAACAAACACAGGCCAACAACACAGCAGTCTAAATACTCAACAAACACAGGCCAACAGCACAGCAGTCTAAATACACAACAGACACAGGCCAACCGCACAGCAGTCTAAATACACAACAAACACATGCCAACAACACAGTAGTTCAATGCACAACAGACACAGGCCAACAGCACAGCAGTCTAAATACACAACAAACACAGGCCAACAGCACAGCAGTCTAAATACACAACAGACACTGGCCAACAGCACAGCAGTATAAATACACAACAGACACAGGCCAACAGCACAGCAGTCTAAATGCACAACAAACACAGGCCAACAGCACCGTAGTCGAGGTACACAACCAACTCAGTCCAACAGCACAGCAGTATAAATGCACAAGAAACACAGTCCAAAAGTGCAGCAGCCTAAATACACAACAAACACAGGCCAACAACACAGCAGTCTAAATGCACAAAAGACACAGGCAAACAACACAGCAGTCAAAATAAACAACAGACACAGGCCAACTGTACAGCAGTCTAAATATAGAACAAACACAGCCAACAGCGCAGCAGTCTGAATACACAACAAACACAGGCCAACAGCACAGCAGTCTAAATACACAACAAACACAGGCCAAAAACACAGCAGTCTAAATACACAAAAGAAACAGGCCAACAGCACAGTAGTCTAAATACACAAAAGACACACACCAACAACACAGCAGTCTAAATACACAACAAACACAGGCCAACAGCACAGCAGTCTAAATACACAACAAACACAGGCCAACAGCACAGCGGTCTAAATACACAACAAACACAGGCCAACAGCAGAGCAGTTGAAGTACACAATAAACACAAGCCAACAGCACAGCAGTCTAAATACACAACAGACACAGGGCAACAGCACAGCAGTCTAAATACACAAAATAAACAGGCCAACAACACAGCAGTCTAAATACACAACAGACACAGGTCAACAGTTCAGCAGTCTAAATACACAACAAACACAGGCCAACAGCACAGCAGTCTAAATACACAACAGACACAGGTCAAAGGCACAGCAGTCTAAATACACAACAAACACAGGCCAACAACACAGCAGTCTAAATACACAAAAGAAACAGGCCAACAGCACAGTAGTCAAAATACACAAAAGACACACACCAACAACACAGCAGTCTAAATACACAACAAACACAGGCCAACAGCACAGCAGTCTAAATACACAACAAACACAGGCCAACAACACAGCGGTCTAAATACACAACAAACACAGGCCAGCAGCAGAGCAGTTGAAGTACACAACAAACACAAGCCAACAGCACAGCAGTCTAAATACACAACAGACACAGGTCAACAGTTCAGCAGTCTAAATACACAACAGACACAGGCCAACAACACAGCAGTCTAAATACACAACAGACACAGGCCAAAGGCACAGCAGTCTAAATACACAACAAACACAGGCGAACAGCGCAGCAGTCTAAATACACAACAAACACAGGCCAACAGCACAGCAGTCTAAATACACAACAAGCACAGGCCAACAGCACAGCAGTTAAAATACACAACAGACACAGGTGAACAACACAGCAGTTTAAATACACAACAAACACAGGCCAAAAACACAGCAGTCTAAATTCACAAAAAAGACAGGCCAACAGCACAGCAGTCGAGGTACACAAACAACTCAAGCCAACAACACTGCAGTCTAAATACACAACAAACACAGGCCAACAGCACTGCAGTTTAAATACACAACAAACACAGGCCAACAACACAGCGGTCTAAATACACAACAAACACAGGCCAACAGCACAGCAGTTGAAGTACACAACAAACACAAGCCAACAGCACAGCAGTCTAAATACACAACAGACACAGGTGAACAGCGCAGCAGTCTAAATACACAACAAACACAGGCCAACAGCACAGGAATCTAAACACAACAAACACAGGCCAACAGCACAGCAGTTAAAATACACAACAGACACAGGCGAACAACATAGCAGTCTAAATACGCAACAAACACAGGCCAACAACACAGCAGTCTAAATGCACAAAAGAAACAGGCCAACAGCACAGCAGTCTAAATACACAAAAGACACAGACCAACAACACAGCAGTCTAAATACACAACAAACACATGCTAACAGCACAGCAGTCTAAATACACAACAAACACAGGCCAACAGCACAGCAGTGTAAATACACAACAAACACAGGCCAACAGCACAGCAGTGTAAATACACAACAAACACAGGCCAACTACACCTCAATATAAATACACAACAAACACAGGACAACAACACAGCAGTCTAAGTACACAACAAACACAGGCCAATAGCACAGCAGTCGTAATACACAACAAAAACAGGCCAACAGCACAGCAGTCTAAATACATAAACAACACAGGCAAACAACACAGCAGTCTAAATACACAACAGACACAGGCCAACAACACAGCACTCTAAATACACAACAGACACAGACCAACAACACAGCAGTCTAAATACACAAAAGAAACAGGTCAACAGCACTGCAGCCAAAATACACAACAGACCTAGGCCAACAACACAGCAGTCTAAATACACGACAAACACAGGTGAACAACACAGCAGTCTAAATACACAACAGACACAGGACAACTGCGCAGCAGTCTAAATACACAACAGACACAGGCCAACAACACAGCAGTCTAAATACACAACAGACATAGGCCAACAGCACAGCAGTCTAAATACACAACAAACACAGGCCAACAACACAGCAGTCTAAATACACAAAAGAAAAAGGTCAACAGCACAGCAGTATAAATACACAACAAACACAGGTCAACTGCACAGCAGTCAAAATACACAACAAACACAGGCCAACAACACAGCAGTCTAAATGCACAAAAGACACAGGCAAACAACACAGCAGTCAAAATAAACAACAGACACAGGCCAACTGTACAGCAGTCTAAATATAGAACAAACACAGCCAACAGCGCAGCAGTCTGAATACACAACAAACACAGGCCAACAGCACAGCAGTCTAAATACACAACAAACACAGGCCAAAAACACAGCAGTCTAAATACACAAAAGAAACAGGCCAACAGCACAGTAGTCTAAATACACAAAAGACACACACCAACAACACAGCAGTCTAAATACACAACAAACACAGGCCAACAGCACAGCAGTCTAAATACACAACAAACACAGGCCAACAACACAGCGGTCTAAATACACAACAAACACAGGCCAACAGCAGAGCAGTTGAAGTACACAACAAACACAAGCCAACAGCACAGCAGTCTAAATACACAACAGACACAGGGCAACAGCACAGCAGTCTAAATACACAAAATAAACAGGCCAACAACACAGCAGTCTAAATACACAACAGACACAGGCCAACAAAACAGCAGTCTAAATACACAACAAACACAGGCCAACAGCACAGCAGTTAAAATACACAACAGACACAGGTGAACAACACAGCAGTCTAAATACACAACAAACACAGGCCAACAACACAGCAGTCTAAATACACAAAAGAAACAGGCCAACAGCACAGTAGTCAAAATACACAAAAGACACACACCAACAACACAGCAGTCTAAATACACAACAGACACAGGCCAACAGCACAGCAGTCTAAATACACAACAGACACAGGCCAACAACACAGCAGTCTAAATACACAACAGACACAGACCAAAGGCAAGCAGTCTAAATACACAACAAACACAGGCGAACAGCGCAGCAGTCTAAATACACAACAAACACAGGCCAACAGCACAGCAGTTAAAATACACAACAGACACAGGTGAACAACACAGCAGTTTAAATACACAACAAACACAGGCCAAAAACACAGCAGTCTAAATTCACAAAAAAGACAGGCCAACAGCACAGCAGTCGAGGTACACAAACAACTCAAGCCAACAACACTGCAGTCTAAATACACAACAAACACAGGCCAACAACACAGCGGTCTAAATACACAACAAACACAGGCCAACAGCACAGCAGTTGAAGTACACAACAAACACAAGCCAACAGCACAGCAGTCTAAATACACAACAGACACAGGGCAACAGCACAGCAGTCTAAATACACAAAATAAACAGGCCAGCAACACAGCAGTCTAAATACACAACAGACACAGGTCAACAGTTCAGCAGTCTAAATACACAACAAACACAGGCCAACAACACAGCAGTCTAAATACACAACAGACACAGGCCAAAGGCACAGCAGTCTAAATACACAACAAACACAGGCCAACAGCACAGCAGTTAAAATACACAACAGACACAGGTGAACAACACAGCAGTTTAAATACACAACAAACACAGACCAACAACACAGCAGTCTAAATACACAACAAACACAGGCGAACAGCGCAGCAGTCTAAATACACAACAAACACAGGCCAACAGCACAGCAGTTAAAATACACAACAGACACAGGTGAACAACACAGCAGTTTAAATACACAACAAACACAGGCCAACAGCACAGCAGTCGAGGTACACAAACAACTCAAGCCAACAACACTGCAGTCTAAATACACAACAAACACAGGCCAACAGCACAACAGTCTAAATACACAACAGGCACAGGCCAACAGCACAGATGTCTAAATACATAATGCCGTAATGTAATTGTGCAGCAATGCAGTCAGGTAATGATGCAGCAATGCAGCAATGTAATGATGCAGTGATGTAATGACGCAGTGATGCAGCGATGTAATGATGCAGTGATGTAATGATGCAGCGATGTAATGATGTGGCAATGTAATGATGCAGCGATGCAGTGATGTAATGATGCAGCAATGTAATGCTGCGGCAATGCAGTGATGTAATGATGCAGCGATATAATGATGCGGCAATGCAGTGATGTAATGATGTAGCGACGTAATGATGTGACAATACAGTGATATAATGATGCAGCGATGTAATGACGCAGTGATGTAATGATGCGGCAATGCAGCGATGTAATGATGCAGTGGTGTAATGATGCAGCAATGCAGCAATGTAAAGATGCAGTGATGTAATGGTGCAGCAATGCAGCGATGTAATGATGCAGCAATGCAGTGATGTAATGATGCAGCAATGTAATGATGCAGTGATGTAATGATGCGGCAATGCAGCAATGTCATGATGCAGTGATGTAATGATGCGGCAATGTGATGGTGCAGCAATGCAGTGATGTCAAGATGCAGTAATGTAGCGATATAATGATGCGGCAATGTAATGATGCAGTGATGCATCAATATAATGATGTAGTGATATAATGATGCAGCAATGTAATGATGCGGCGATGCAGCGATGTAATGATGCGACAATGTAATGATTCAGCGATGTAATGATGCAGCGAAGTAATGTTGCAGCAATGTAATAATGCAGCAATGCCGCGATATAATGATGCAGCAATGCAGCGATGTAATGATGCAGTAATGCAGAGATGTAATGATGTCGCGATGTAATGATGCAGTGATGTAATGATGCAGCAATGTAATGATGCGGCAATGCAGTGATGTAATGATGCAGTGATGTAATGATGCAGCAATGCAGTGATGTAATGATGCAGCGATATAATGATGTGGCAATGCAGAGATGTAATGATGCAGCGATGTAAAGATGCAGCAATGCAGCAATGTAATGATGCAGGGATGTAATGATGCAGTCATGTAATGATGCAGCAATGCAATGATGTGGCAATGCAGTGATGTAATGATGCGGCCATGTAATGATGCAGCGATGAAATGATGCCGCGATGTAATGATGCCGCTATGTAATGATGCGGCAATGTAATGATGCAGCGATGCAGCAATGTAATGATACAGTGATGTAATGATGCAGCAATGAAATGATGCTGCGATGTAATGATGCGGCAATGTAATGATGCCGCGATGTAATGATGCAGCAATATAATGATGCAGCGATGCAACAATGTAATGATGCGGCAATGTAATTATGCAGCAATGCAGTGATGTAATGTTGCAGCAATGTAATGATGCGGCAATTCAGTGATGTAATGATTCAGCGATGTAATAATGCAGCTATGCAGTGATGTAATGACGCAGCGATGTAATGATGCAGCGATGTAATGATGCAGCAATGTAATGATGCGGCGACGCAGCAATGTAATAATGCAGCAATGCAGTGATGTAATGATGCAGTAATGTAGCGAAGTAATGATGCAGTGATGTAATGATGCAGCTATGTAATGATGCAGCGAAGTAATGATGCAGCAATGTAATGATGCGGTGATGCAGCAATGTAATGATGCAGCAATGTAATGATTCAGCGATGTAATGATGCAGCAATGTAATGATGCAGCGATGTAATGATGCGGCGATGTAATGACGCCACGATGTAATGATGCGGTGATGTAATGATGCCGCGATGTAATGATGCAGCGATGTAACGATGCCGCGATGTAATGATGCCGCGATGTAATGATGCAGCGATGTAACGATGCCGCGAAGTAATGATGCGGTGATGTAATGATGCAGTGATGTAATGATGCCGCGATGTAATGATGCAGCGATGTAATGATGCCGCGATGTAATGATGCAGCTATGTAATGATGCAGCGATGTAATGATGCAGCGAAGTAATGATGCAGCAATGTAATGATGCAGCGTTGTAATGATGCGGCGATGTAATGATGCCGCGATGTAATGATGCAGCGATGTAATAATGCCGCGATGTAATGATGCAGCGATGTAATGATGCAGCGATGTAATGATGCAGCGAAGTAATTATGCAGCAATGTAATGATGCAGTGATATAATGATGCTGCGATGTAATGATGAGGCAATGCAGCGATGTAATGATGCCGCGATGTAATGATGCAGCAATGTAATGATGCAGTGATATAATGATGCCGCGATGTAATGATGCGGCAATGCAGCGATGTAACAATGCAGCAATGCAGCGATGTAATGATGCAGCGAAGTAATGATGCAGCAATGTAATGATGCAGCAATGTAATGATGCAGCGATGTAATGATGCGGCATTGTAATGATGCCGCGATGTAATGATGCAGCGATGTAATAATGCCGCGATGTAATGATGCAGCGAAGTAATGATGCAGCAATGTAATGATGCGGTGATGCAGCAATGTAATGATGCAGCAATGTAATGATTCAGCGATGTAACGATGCAGCAATGTAATGATGCAGCGATGTAATGATGCGGCGATGTAATGATGCAGCTATGTAATGATGCAGCGATGTAATGATGCAGCGAAGTAATGATGCAGCGTTGTAATGATGCAGCGTTGTAATGATGCGGCGATGTAATGATGCCGCGATGTAATGATGCAGCGATGTAATAATGCCGCGATGTAATGATGCAGCGATGTAATGATGCAGTGATGTAATGATACAGCAATCTAATGATGCGGCGATGCAGCGATGTAACGATGCAGCAATGTAATGCTGCGGCAGTGCAGCAATGTAATGATACAGCAATGTAATGATGCGGCGATGCAGCGATGTAATGATGCGGCAATGTAATGACACAGCGATGTAATGATGCAGTGATGTAATGATGCAGCGATGTAATGATGCAGCGAAGTAATGATGCAGCAATGTAATGATGCAGTGATCTAATGATGCCGCGATGTAATGATGCAACGATGTAATGATGCCGCGATGTAATGATGCAGCTATGTAATGATGCAGCGAAGTAATGATGCAGCAATGTAATGATGCAGCGATGTAATGATGCGGCGATGTAATGATGCCGCGATGTAATGATGAAGCGATGTAATAATGCCGCGATGTAATGATGCAGTGATGTAATGATGCAGCGAAGTAATGATGTAGTGATGTAATGATGCAGCGAAGTAATGATGCAGCGAAGTAATGATGCAGCAATGTAATGATGCGGTGATGCAGCAATGTAATGATGCAGCAATGTAATGATTCAGCGATGTAATGATGCAGCAATGTAATGATGCAGCGAAGTAATGATGTAGTGATGTAATGATGCAGCGAAGTAATGATGCAGCGAAGTAATGATGCAGCAATGTAATGATGCGGTGATGCAGCAATGTAATGATGCAGCAATGTAATGATTCAGCGATGTAATGATGCAGCAATGTAATGATGCAGCGATGTAATGATGCGGCGATGTAATGATGCCGCGATGTAATGATGCGGCGATGTAATGATGCCGCGATGTAATGATGCAGCGATGTAACGATGCCGCGATGTAATGATGCCGCGATGTAATGATGCAGCGATGTAACGATGCCGCGAAGTAATGATGCGGTGATGTAATGATGCAGTGATGTAATGATGCCGCGATGTAATGATGCAGCGATGTAATGATGCCGCGATGTAATGATGCAGCTATGTAATGATGCAGCGATGTAATGATGCAGCGAAGTAATGATGCAGCGTTGTAATGATGCAGCGTTGTAATGATGCGGCGATGTAATGATGCCGCGATGTAATGATGCAGCGATGTAATAATGCCGCGATGTAATGATGCAGCGATGTAATGATGCAGTGATGTAATGATACAGCAATCTAATGATGCGGCGATGCAGCGATGTAACGATGCAGCAATGTAATGCTGCGGCAGTGCAGCAATGTAATGATACAGCAATGTAATGATGCGGCGATGCAGCGATGTAATGATGCGGCAATGTAATGACACAGCGATGTAATGATGCAGCAATGTAATGATGCAGCGAAGTAATGATGCAGCAATGTAATGATGCAGATATGCTGCGATGTAACAATGCAGCAATGCCGTGGTGCAATGCAGCAATGCGAGGCATTGATGCAGCAATGCAGCGATGTAATGATGCAGTGATGTAATGATGCGGCGATGCAGCGATGTAATGATGCAGCGATGTAATGATGCGGCAATTTAATGATGCAGCTATGCAGTGATGTAATGATGCAGAAATGTAATGCTGCGGCAATGCAGCGATGTAATGATGCAGCGATGTAATGATACAGCAATGTAATGATGCGGCGATGCAGTGATGTAATGATGCGGCGATGTAATGATTTAGCGATGTAATAATGCAGCTATGCAGCGATGTAATGATGCAGCAATGTAATGATGCAGCAATGTAATGATGCAGTGAAGTAATGATGCAGCAATGCAGCGATGTAATGATGCAGTAATGCAGCGATGTAATGATGCAGCAATGTAATGATGCAGTGATGTAATGATGCAGCAATGTAATGATGCGGCAATTCAGAGATGTAATGATGCAGCAATGCAGTGATGTAATGATGCAGCGAGGTAATGATGCAGCAATGCAGTGATGTAATGATGCAGCGATATAATGTTGTGGCAATGCAGAGATGTAAGGATGCAGCGATGTAATGATGTGGCAATGCAGCAATGTAATGATGCAGGGATGTAATGATGCAGCCATGTAATGATGCATCAATTCAATGATGTAATGATGCATTGATGGAATGATGCAGTGATGTAATGATGCAGCAATGCAATGATGTGGCAATGGAGTGATGTAATGATGCGGTGATGTAATGATGCCGCGATGTAATGATGCAGCAATGTAATGATGCCGCTATGTAATGATGCGGCAATGTAATGATGCCACGATGTAATAATGCGGCAATATAATGATGCCGCGATGTAATGATGTGGCAATGTAATGATGCAGCGATGCAACAATGTAATGATGCGGCAATGTAATTATGCAGCTATGCAGCGATGTAATGATGCAGCAATGTAATGATGCAGCGATGTAATGATACAGCAATGTAATGATGCGGCGATGTAGCGATGTAATGATACAGCATTGTAATGACGCCGCGATGTAGCGATGTAACGATGCAGTAATGTATTGATGCGGCAATGTAATGATGCAGCGATGTAATGATACAGCAATGTAATAATGCAGCAATGTAATGGTGCGGCGATGTAACGATTCAGCAATGTAATAATGCAGCTATGCAGCGATGTAATGATGCAGCAAAGTAATGATGCAGCGATGTAATGATGCAGCGATGTAATAATGCAGCGATGTAATAATGCCGCGATGTAATGATGCAGCGATGTAATGATGCAGCGATGTAATGATACAGCAATCTAATGATGCGGCGATGCAGCGATGTAATGATGCAGCAATGTAATGCTGCGGCGGTGCAGCAATGTAATGATACAGCAATGTAATGATGCGGCGATGCAGCGATGTAATGATGCGGCAATGTAATGACACAGCGCTGTAATGATGCAGCAATGTAATGATGCAGCAATGTAATGATGCAGCGAAGTAATGATGCAGCAATGTAATGATGCAGATATGCTGCGATGTAACAATGCAGCAATGCCGTGATGTAATTGTGCAGCAATGCAGCAAGGCATTGATGCAGCAATGCAGCGAGGCATTGATGCAGCAATGCAGCGATGTAATGATGCAGTGATGTAATGATGCGGCGATGCAGCGATGTAATGATGCAGTGATGTAATGATGTGGCAATTTAATGATGCAGCTATGCAGTGATGTAATGATGCAGTAATGTAATGCTGCGGTGATGCAGCGATGTAATGATGCAGCGATGTAATGATACAGCAAAGTAATGATGCGGCGAAGCAGTGATGTAATGATGCGGTGATGTAATGATTCAGCAATGTAATAATGCAGCTATGCAGCAATGTAATGATGCAGCGATGCAACAATGTAATGATGCAGCAATGTAATTATGCAGCTATGCAGCGATGTAATGATGCAGCAATGTAATGATGCAGCGATGTAATGATATAGCAATGTAATGATGCGGCGATGCAGCGATGTAATGATACAGCGTTGTAATGATGCCGCGATGTAGCGATGTAACGATGCAGTAATGTATTGATGCGGCAATGTAGTGATGCAGCGATGTAATGATACAGCAATGTAATAATGCAGCAATGTAATGATGCGGCGATGTAACGATTCAGCAATGTAATAATGCAGCTATGCAGCGATGTAATGATGCAGCAAAGTAATGATGCAGCGATGTAATGATGCAGCGATATAATGATGCAGCGATGTAATGATGCGGCAATGCAGTGATGTAACGATGCAGTGATGTAATGATGTGGCAATGCAGTGATATAATGATGCAGTGAAGTAATGATGCAGCAATGTAATGAAGCGGCAATGCCGTGATGTAATGATTCAGTGATGTAATAATGCAGCTATGCAGCGATGTAATGACACAGCGATGTAATGATGCAGCAATGTAATAATGCAGCAATGCAGCGATGTAATAATGCAGCGATGCAGCATCGTAATGATGCAGTGATGTAATGATGCGGCAATGTATTGATGCAGCAATGCAGCGATGTAATGATGCAGCAATGCAGTGATGTAATGATGCCATGATGCAATGATGCGGCAATGTAATGATGCAGCGATGCAATGATGCAGCAATGTAATGATGCTGCGATGCAGCAATGTGATGATACAGCAATGCAGCGATGAAATGATGCAGTAATGCAGAGAAGTAATGATGCCCTGATGCAATGATGCGGCAATGCAATGATGCAGCGATGCAATGATGCAGCAATGTAATGATGTGGCGATGCAGCAATGTGATGATGCAGCGATGTAATGATGCAGTAATGCAGCGATGTAATGATGCCGCGATGTAATGATGCGGCAATGTAATGATGCAGCGATGTAATGATGAGGCAACGTAATGATGCAGCGATGTAGCGATGTAATGATGCAGTAATGAAATGATGCAGCAATGTAATGACGCAGCAAAGCAACGATGTAATGATGCAGCGATGTAATGATGCAACAATGTAATGATGCGGCAATGCAGTGATGAAATGATGCAGAGATATAATGATGCGGCAATGCAGTGATGTAATGATGCAGCAACGTAATGATGTGGCAATACAGTGACAAAATGATGCAGCGATGTAATGATGCAGTGATGTAATGATGGGGCAATGCAGTGATGTAATGATGTAATGATGCGGCAATGCAGCAATGTAATGATGCAGTGATGTAATGATGCAGAAATGCAGCGATGTAATGATGCAGCAATGCAGTGGTGTAATGATGCAGCGATGTAATGATGCAGCGATGTAATGATGCAGTGATGTAATGATGCGGCAATGTGATGATGCAGCAATGCAGTGATGTAATGATGCAGTAATGTAGCGATGTAATGATGTGGCAATGTAATGATGCAGTGATGCAGCAATATAATGATGTAGTGATGTAATGATGCAGCAATGTAATGATGAGGCAATGCAGCGATGTAATGATGCCGCGATGTAATGATGCAGCGATGTAATGATGCAGTGATGTAATGATGCGGCAATGTGATGATGCAGCAATGCAGTGATGTAATGATGCAGTAATGTAGCGATGTAATGATGTGGCAATGTAATGATGCAGTGATGCAGCAATATAATGATGTAGTGATGTAATGATGCAGCAATGTAATGATGAGGCAATGCAGCGATGCAATGATGCGGCGATGTAATAATGCTGCATTGTAATGATGTAGCATTGTAATGATGCAGCAATGCAGCAATGTAATGATGCAGCAATGTAATGATGCAGCGATGTAATGATGCAGCAATGTAATGATGCGGCGATGTAATGATGCAGCGATGTAATAATGCAGCTATGCAGCGATGCAATGATGCTGCGATGTAATGAAGCGGCAATGTAATGATGCAGCGATGTAATGATGCAGCAATGTAATGATGCAGCAATGTAATGATGCAGCGATGTAATGATGCAACGATGTAATGATGCGGCGATATAATGTTGCGGCAATGTAATGATGCAGCGATGTAATGATGCAGCGTTGTAGTAATGCAGCAATGCAGCAATGTAATGATGCAGTGATGTAATAATGCAGCTATGCAGCAATGTAATGATGCAGCAATGTAATGATGCAGAAATGTAAAGATGCGGCAATGTAGTGATTCAACAATGTAATGATGCAGCGATGTAATGATGCAATGTTGTAATGATGCAGCGATGTAATAATGCAGCTATGCAGCGATGTAATGATGCAGCAACGTAACGATGCAGCGATGTAATGAGGCGGCAATGTATTGGTGCAGCGATGTAATGATGTGGTGATGTAATGATGCAGCATTGTAATGATGTAGCATTGTAATGATGCGGCAATGCAGCAATGTAATGATGCAGTGATGTAATGATGCAGTGATGTAATAATGCAGCTATGCAGCAATGTAATGATGCAGCAATGTAATGATGCAGAAATGTAAAGATGCGGCAATGTAGTGATTCAACAATGTAATGATGCAGCGATATAATGATGCAATGTTGTAATGATGCAGCGATGTAATAATGCAGCTATGCAGCGATGTAATGATGCAGCAACGTAACGATGCAGCGATGTAATGAGGTGGCAATGTATTGGTGCAGCGATGTAATGATGTGGTGATGTAATGATGCAGCATTGTAATGATGTAGCATTGTAATGATGCGGCAATGCAGCAATGTAATGATGCAGTGATGTAATGATGCAGCGATGTAATAATGCGGCAATGTAATGATGCGGCAATGTATTAGTGCAGCGATGTAATGATGCGGTGATGTAATAATGCCGCATTGTAATGATGTAGCATTGTAATGATGCGGCAAAGCAGCAATGTAATGATGCAGCAATGTAATGATGCAGTGATGTAATGATGCAGCGATGTAATGATGTGGCAATGTAATGATGCAGCGATGTAATAATGCAGCTATGCAGCGATGAAATGATGCTGCGATGTAATGAAGCGGCAATGTAATGATGCAGCAATGTAATGATGCAGCAATGTAATGATGCAGCGATGTAATGATGTAGCGATGTAATGATGCAACGATGTAATGATGCGGCGATGTAATGATGCGGCGATGTAATGATGCGGCAATGTAATGATGCGGCAATGTAATGATGCAGCGAAGTAATGATGCAGTGATGTAATGATGCAGCGATGTAATAATGCAGCTATGCAGCGATGTAATGATGCAGTGATGTAATGATGCAGCGATGTAATGATGCAACAATGTAATGATCCGGCGATGTAATGATGCAGCGATGTAATGATGGGGCAATGTAATGATGCGGCAAAGTAATGATGCAGCAATGTAATGATGCAGTGATGTAATGATGCAGCGATGTAATAATGCAGCTATGCAGCGATGTAATGATGCAGCAATGTAATTATGCAGTGATGTAATGATGCGGCAATGCAATGATGCAGTGATGTAATGATGCAGCTATGCAGCGATGTAATGATGCAGCAATTTAATGATGCGGCGATGTAATGATGCAGCGATGTAATAATGCAGCTATGCAGCGATGTAATGATGCTGCGATGTAATGAGGCGGCAATGTAATGATGCAGCGATGTAATGATGCAGCAATGTAATGATGCAGCGATGTAATGATGCAGCGATGTAATGATGCGGCGATGTAATGATGCGGCGATGTAATGATGCGGCAATGTAATGATGCGGCGATGTAATGATGCAGTGATGTACTGATGCAGCGATGTAATAATGCAGGAATGCAGCGATGTAATGATGCAGCAATGTAACGATGCAGCGATGTAATGATGCAGCGATGTAATGACGCGGCGATGTAATGATGCGGCGATGTAGTGATGCGGCAATGTAATGATGCGGCAATTTAATGATGCAGCAATGTAATGATGCAGTGATGTAATGATGCAGCTATGCAGCGATGTAATGATGCTGCGATGTAATGAGGCGGCAATGTAATGATGCGGGGATGTAATGATGCAGCGATGTAATAATGCAGCTATGCAGTGATGTAATGATGCGGCAATGTAATGATGTGGCAATGTAATGATGCAGCGATGTAATGATGCAGTGATGTAATGATGCTGCAATGTAATGATGCAGCGATGTAATGATGCAGCTATGCAGCAATGTAATGATGCAGCAATGTATTGATGTGGCCATGCACCAATGTAATGATGCAGCAATGTAATGATGCAGCGATGTAATGAGGCAGCAATGTAATGATGCAGCAATGTAATGATGTGGCAAAGCAGCGATGTAACGATGCAGCAATGTAATGATGCAGCGATGTAATGATGCAGCAATGTAATGATGCGGCGATGTAATGATGCAACGATGTAATGATGCAGCAATGTAATGATGCGGGGATGTAATGATGCAGCGATGTAATGATGCAGCATTGTAATGATGCGGCGATGTAATGATGCGACAATGTAATGATGCAGCGATGTAATGAGGCAGCAATGTAATGATGCGGCGACGTAATGATGCAGCAAAGCAGCGATGTAACGATGCAGCAATGTAATGATGCAGTGATGTAATGATGCAGCAATGTAATGATGCGGCAATGTAATGATGCGGCAATGTAATGATGCGGTGATGTAATGAGGCAGCAATGTAATGATGCGGCGAGGTAATGATGCAGCAAAGCAGCGATGTAACGATGCAGCAATGTAATGATGAGGCCATGCACCAATGTAATGATGCAGTGATGTAATGATGCAGCGATGTAATGATGCGGCAATGTAATGATGCAGCGATGTAATGAGGCAGCAATGTAATGATGCAGCAATGTAATGATGTGGCAAAGCAGCGATGTAATGATGCAGCAATGTAACAATGCAGTGATGAAATGATGCAGCAATGTAATGATGCAGCGATGTAATGATGCAGTAATGTAATGATGCGGCGATGTAATGATGCAGCGATGTAATGATGCAGGGATGTAATGATGCAGCGATGTAATGATGCAGCAATGTAATGATGTGGTGATGTAATGATGCAGTGATATAATGAGGCAGCAATGTAATGATGCGGCGATGTAATGATGCAGCAATGTAATGATGCAGCAATGTAATGATGCAGCAAAGCAGTGATGTAACGATGCAGCAATGTAATGATGCAGCGATGTAATGATGCAGCAATGTAATGATGCAGCGATGTAATGATGCAGTAATGTAATGATGCGGCGATGTAATGATGCAGCGATGTAATGATGCAGGGATGTAATGATGCAGCGATGTAATGATGCAGCAATGTAATGATGTGGTGATGTAATGATGCAGCGATATAATGAGGCAGCAATGTAATGATGCGGCGATGTAATGATGCAGCAAAGCAGCGATGTAATGATGCAGCAATGTAATGATGCAGCGAGGTAATGATGCAGCAATGTAATGATGCGGCGATGTAATGATGCGGCAATGTAATGATGCGGTGATGTAATGATGCAGCAATGTAATGATGCAGCGATGTAATGATGCAGCTATGCAGCGATGTAATGATGCAGCAATGTATTGATGTGGGCATGCACCAATGTAATGTTGCAGTGATGTAATGATGCAGCGATGTAATAATGCGGCAATGTAATGATTCAGCGATGTAATGATGCAGCAATGTAATGATGCAGCAATGTAATGATGTGGCAAAGCAGCGATGTAATGATGCAGCAATGTAACGATGCAACGATGTAATGATGCAGCAATGTAATGTTGCGGGGATGTAATGTTGCAGCAATGTAATGATGCAGCGATGAAATGATGCAGTAATGTAATGATGCGGCGATGTAATGATGCGGCGATGTAATGATGCGGCAATGTAATGATGCAGCGATGTAATGATGCAGTGATGTAATGATGCAGCGATGTAATGATGCAGCAATGTAATGATGCGGCGATGTAATGATGCAACGATGTAATGATGCAGCAATGTAATGATGCGGGGATGTAATGATGCAGCGATGTAATGATGCAGCAATGTAATGATGCGGCGATGTAATGATGCGACAATGTAATGATGCAGCGATGTAATGATGCAGCAATGTAATGATGCAGCAATGTAATGAGGCAGCAATGTAATGATGCGGCGACGTAATGATGCAGCAAAGCAGCGATGTAACGATGCAGCAATGTAATGATGCAGTGATGTAATGATGCAGCAATGTAATGATGCGGCAATGTAATGATGCGGCAATGTAATGATGCGGTGATGTAATGAGGCAGCAATGTAATGATGCGGCGAGGTAATGATGCAGCAAAGCAGCGATGTAACGATGCAGCAATGTAATGATGTGGCCATGCACCAATGTAATGATGCAGTGATGTAATGAGGCAGCAATGTAATAATGCGGCAATGTAATGATGTGGTAAAGCAGCGATGTAATGATGCAGCAATGTAACGATGCAGCGATGAAATGATGCAGCAATGTAATGATGCAGCGATGTAATGATGCAGTAATGTAATGATGTGGCGATGTAATGATGCAGCGATGTAATGATGCAGGGATGTAATGATGCAGCGATGTAATGATGCAGCAATGTAATGATGTGGTGATGTAATGATGCAGCGATATAATGAGGCAGCAATGTAATGATGTGGCGATGTAATGATGCAGCAATGTAATGATGCGGCGATGTAATGATGCAGCAAAGCAGCGATGTAACGATGCAGCAATGTAATGATGCAGCGATGTAATGATGCAGCAATGTAATGATGCAGCGATGTAATGATGCAGTAATGTAATGATGCGGCGATGTAATGATGCAGCGATGTAATGATGCAGGGATGTAATGATGCAGCGATGTAATCATGCAGCAATGTAATGATGTGGTGATGTAATGATGCAGCGATATAATGAGGCAGCAATGTAATGATGCGGCGATGTAATGATGCAGCAAAGCAGCGATGTAACAATGCAGCAATGTAATGATGCAGCGATGTAATGATGCAGCAATGTAATGATGCGGCGATGTAATGATGTGGCAATGTAATGATGCAGCAATGTAATGATGCACCAATGTAATGTTGCAGTGATGTAATGATGCAGCGATGTAATAATGCGGCAATGTAATGATTCAGCGATGTAATGAGGCAGCAATGTAATGATGCAGCAATGTAATGATGTGGCAAAGCAGCGATGTAATGATGCAACAATGTAACGATGCAGCAAAGCAGCGATGTAACTATGCAGCAATGTAATGATGCAGCGATGTAATGATGCAGCAATGTAATGATGCGGCGATGTAATGATGCGGCAATGTAATGTTGCGGGGATGTAATGTTGCAGCAATGTAATGATGCAGCGATGAAATGATGCAGTAATGTAATGATGCGGCGCTGTAATGATGCAGCGATGTAATGATGCAGGGATGTAATGATGCAGCGATGTAATGATGCAGCAATGTAATGATGTGGTGATGTAATGATGCAGCGATATAATGAGGCAGCAATGTAATGAATCGGTGATGTAATGATGCAGCAAAGCAGTGATGTAACGAAGCAGCAATGTAATGATGCAGCGATGTAATGATGCAGCAATGTAATGATGCGGCGATGTAATGATGCGGCAATGTAATGATGCAGCGATGTCATGATGCAGCAATGTAATGATGCGGCGATGTAATGATGCGGCGATGTAATGATGCGGTGATGTAATGATGCGGCGATGTAATGATGCGGCAATGTAATGATGCAGCGATGTAATGATGCAGTGATGTAATGATGCAGCGATGTAATAATGCAGCTATCCAGCGATGTAATGATGCAGCAATGTAATGATGCAGTGATGTAATGATGCAGCAATGTAATGATGCAGCGATGTAATGATGCAGCTATGCAGCGATGTAATGATGCAGCAATGTAATGATGCAGCGATGTAATGATGCAGCTATGCAGTGATGTAATGATGCAGCGATGTAATAATGCAGCTATCCAGCGATGTAATGATGCAGCAATGTAATGATGCAGTGATGTAATGATGCAGCAATGTAATGATGCAGCGATGTAATGATGCAGCTATGCAGCGATGTAATGATGCAGCAATGTATTGATGTGGCCATGCACCAATGTAATGAGGCAGCGATGTAATGATGCGGCGATGTAATGATGCAGCGATGTAATGAGGCAGCAATGTAATGATGCAGCAATGTAATGATGTGGCAAAGCAGCGATGTAACGATATAGCAATGTAACAATGCAGCGATGTAATGATGCAGCAATGTAATGATGCGGGGATGTAATGATGCAGCAATGTAAAGATGCAGCGATGTAATGATTCAGCAATGTAATGATGCGGCGATGTAATGATGCAGCGATGTAATGATGCAGCAATGTAATGATGCGGGAATGTACTGATGCAGTGATGTAAAGATGCAGCAATGTAATGATGCGGCGATGTAATGATGCGGCAATGTAATGATGCAGCGGTGTAATGAGGCAGCAATGTAATGATGCGGCGACTAAATGATGCAGCAAAGCAGCGATGTAACGATGCAGCAATGTAATGATGCAGCGATGTAATGATGCGGGGATGTAATGATGCGGCGATGTAATGATGCGGCAATGTAATGATGCGGTGATGTAATGAGGCAGCAATGTAATGATGCGGCGATGTAATGATGCAGATGAGCAGCGATGTAACGATGCAGCAATGTAATGATGTGGCCATGCACCAATGTAATGATGCAGTGATGTAATGAAGCAGCGATGTAATGATGCGGCGATGTAACGATTCAGCAATGTAATAATGCAGCTATGCAGCGATGTAATGATGCTTCGATGTAATGATGCAGCGATGTAATGATGCGGCAATTCCGTGATGTAATGATGCAGCGATGTAATGATGCAGCAATGCAGTGATGTAACGATGCAGTGATGTAATGATGTGGCAATGCAGTGATATAATGATGCAGCAATGTAATGATGCGGCAATGCAGTGATGTAATGATTCAGCGATGTAATAATGCAGCTATGCAGCGATGTAATGACGCTGCGATGTAATGATGAAGCAATGGAATGATGCGGCGATGCAGCAATGTAATAATGCAGCGATGCAGCAACATAATTATGCAGTGATGTAATGATGCAGCAATGTAATGATGCAGCAATGCAGCGATGTAATGATGCAGCAATGCAGCGATGTAATGATGCCATGATGCAATGATGTGGCAATGTAATGATGCAGCGATGCAATGATGCAGCATTGTAATGATGTGGCGATGCAGCAATGTGATGCTGCTGCAATGCAGCAATGTAATGATGCAGTAATGCAGCGATGTAATGATGCCGCGACGTAATGATGTGGCAATGTAATGATGCAGCGATGTAATGATGAGGCAACGTAATGATGCAGCGATGCAGCATAGTAATGATGCAGCGATGTAATGATGCAGCGATATAATGATGCAGCGATGTAATGATGCAACAATGTAATGATGCGGCAATGCAGTGATGTAATGATGCAGCGATATAATGATGCAGCGATGTAATGATGCAACAATGTAATGATGCGGCAATGCAGTGATGTAATGATGCAGTGATATAATGATGCAGCGATATAATGATGTGGCAATGCAGTGATGTAATGATGCAGCGACGTAATGATGTGGCAATACAGTGATATAATGATGCAGCGATGTAATGATGCAGTGATGTAATGATGCGGCAATGCAGCAATGTAATGATGCAGTGATGTAATGATGCAGCAATGCAGCAATGTAATGATGCAGCGATGTAATGATGCGGCAATGCAGCAATGTAATAATGCAGCAATGCAGCAATGTAATAATGCAGCGATGCAGCAATGTAATTATGCAGTGATGTAATGATGCAGCAATGTAATCATGCAGCAATTCAGCGATGTAATGATGCCACGATGCAATGATGCGGCAATGTAATGATGCAGCGATGCAATGATGCAGCAATGTAATGATGTGGCGATGCAGCAATGTGATGCTGCTGCAATGCAGCAATGTAATGATGCAGTAATGCAGCGATGTAATGATGCCGCAATGTAATGATGCGGCAATGTAATGATGCAGAGATGTAATGATGAGGCAACGTAATGATGCAGCGTAGTTATGATGCAGTGTAGTAATGATGCAGCAATGCAGCGATGTAATGATGCAGCAATGTAATGATGCAGTGATGTAATGATGCAGCAATGTAATGATGCGGCGATGTAATGATGCGGCAATGTAATGATGCGGTGATGTAATGAGGCAGCAATGTAATGATGCGGCGAAGTAATGATGCAGCAAAGCAGCGATGTAACGATGCAGCAATGTAATGATGTGGCCATGCACCAATGTAATGATGCAGCGATGTAATGAGGCAGCAATGTAATGATGCAGCAATGTAATGATGTGGCAAAGCAGCGATGTAATGATGCAGCAATGTAACGATGCAGCGATGAAATGATGCAGCAATGTAATGATGCAGCGATGTAATGATGCAGTAATGTAATGATGCGGCGATGTAATGATGCAGCGATGTAATGATGCAGGGATGTAATGATGCAGCGATGTAATGATGCAGCAATGTAATGATGTGGTGATGTAATGATGCAGCGATGTAATGAGGCAGCAATGTAACGATGCGGCGACGTAATGATGCAGCAAAGCAGCGATGTAACGATGCAGCAATGTAATGATGCAGTGATGTAATGATGCAGCAATGTAATGATGCGGCGATGTAATGATGCGGCAATGTAATGATGCGGTGATGTAATGAGGCAGCAATGTAATGATGCGGCGAAGTAATGATGCAGCAAAGCAGCGATGTAACGATGCAGCAATGTAATGATGTGGCCATGCACCAATGTAATGATGCAGCGATGTAATGAGGCAGTAATGTAATGATGCAGCAATGTAATGATGTGGCAAAGCAGCGATGTAATGATGCAGCAATGTAACGATGCAGCGATGAAATGATGCAGCAATGTAATGATGCAGCGATGTAATGATGCAGTAATGTAATGATGCGGCGATGTAATGATGCAGCGATGTAATGATGCAGGGATGTAATGATGCAGCGATGTAATGATGCAGCAATGTAATGATGTGGTGATGTAATGATGCAGCGATATAATGAGGCAGCAATGTAATGATGCGGCGATGTAATGATGCAGCAATGAAATGATGCGGCGATGTAATGATGCAGCAAAGCAGCGATGTAACGATGCAGCAATGTAATGATGCAGCAATGTAATGATGCAGCAATGTAATGATGCAGCGATGTAATGATGCAGTGATGTAATGATGCAGTAATGCAATGATGCGGCGATGTAATGATGCAGCGATGTAATGATGCAGAGATGTAATGATGCAGCGATGTAATCATGCAGCAATGTAATGATGTGGTGATGTAATGATGCAGCAAAGCAGCGATGTAACGATGCAGCAATGTAATGATGCAGCGATGTAATGATGCAGCAATGTAATGATGCGGCGATGTAATGATGCGGCAATGTAATGATGCAGAAATGTAATGATGCACCAATGTAATGTTGCAGTGATGTAATGATGCAGCAATGTAATAATGCGGCAATGTAATGATTCAGCGATGTAATGAGGCAGCAATGTAATGATGCAGCAATGTAATGATGTGGAAAAGCAGCGATGTAATGATGCAGAAATGTAACGATGCAGCAAAGCAGCGATGTAACGATGCAGCAATGTAATGATGCAGCGATGTAATGATGCAGCAATGTAATGATGCGGCGATGTAATGATGCGGCAATGTAATGTTGCAGGGATGTAATGTTGCAGCAATGTAATGATGCAGCGATGAAATGATGCAGTAATGTAATGATGCGGCGCTGTAATGATGCAGCGATGTAATGATGCAGGGAGGTAATGATGCAGCGATGTAATGATGCAGCAATGTAATGATGTGGTGATGTAATGATGCAGCGATATAATGAGGCAGCAATGTAATGAATCGGCGATGTAATGTTGCAGCAAAGCAGTGATGTAACGATGCAGCAATGTAATGATGCAGCGATGTAATGATGCAGCAATGTAATGATGCGGCGATGTAATGATGCGGCAATGTAATGTTGCGGGGATGTAATGTTGCAGCAATGTAATGATGCAGCGATGAAATGATGCAGTAATGTAATGATGCGGCGCTGTAATGATGCAGCGATGTAATGATGCAGGGATGTAATGATGCAGCGATGTAATGATGCAGCAATGTAATGATGTGGTGATGTAATGATGCAGCGATATAATGAGGCAGCAATGTAATGAATCGGCGATGTAATGATGCAGCAAAGCAGTGATGTAACGATGCAGCGATATAATGAGGCAGCAATGTAATGATGTGGCGATGTAATGATGCAGCAATGTAATGATGCGGCGATGTAATGATGCAGCAAAGCAGCGATGTAACGATGCAGCAATGTAATGATGCAGCGATGTAATGATGCAGCAATGTAATGATGCAGCGATGTAATGATGCAGTAATGTAATGATGCAGTAATGTAATGATGCGGTGATGTAATGATGCAGCGATGTAATGATGCAGAGATGTAATGATGCAGCGATGTAATCATGCAGCAATGTAATGATGTGGTGATGTAATGATGCAGCGATATAATGAGGCAGCAATGTAATGAATCGGCGATGTAATGATGCAGCAAAGCAGTGATGTAACGATGCAGCGATATAATGAGGCAGCAATGTAATGATGCGGCGATGTAATGATGCAGCAAAGCAGCGATGTAACGATGCAGCAATGTAATGATGCAGCGATGTAATGATGCAGCAATGTAATGATGCAGCGATGTAATGATGCAGTAATGTAATGATGCGGCGATGTAATGATGCGGCGATGTAATGATGCAGCGATGTAATGATGCAGAGATGTAATGATGCAGCGATGTAATCATGCAGCAATGTAATGATGTGGTGATGTAATGATGCAGCGATATAATGAGGCAGCAATGTAATGAGGCAGCAATGTAATGATGCAGCGATGTAATGATGCAGCAATGTAATGATGCGGCGATGTAATGATGCGGCAATGTAATGATGCAGCAATGTAATGATGCACCAATATAATGTTGCAGTGATGTAATGATGCAGCAATGTAATAATGCGGCAATGTAATGATTCAGCGATGTAATGAGGCAGCAATGTAATGATGCAGCAATGTAATGATGTGGAAAAGCAGCGATGTAATGATGCAGAAATGTAACGATGCAGCAAAGCAGTGATGTAACGATGCAGCAATGTAATGATGCAGCGATGTAATGATGCAGCAATGTAATGTTGCGGGGATGTAATGTTGCAGCAATGTAATGATGCAGCGATGAAAGGATGCAGTAATGTAATGATGCGGCGCTGTAATGATGCAGCGATGTAATGATGCAGGGATGTAATGATGCAGCGATGTAATGATGCAGCAATGTAATGATGTGGTGATGTAATGATGCAGCGATATAATGAGGCAGCAATGTAATGATGCGGCGACATAATGATGCAGCAAAGCAGCGATGTAACGATGCAGCAATGTAATGATGCAGCGATGTAATGATGCGGGGATGTAATGATGCAGCGATGTAATGATGCAGCGGTGTAATGATGCAGCGATGTAATGTATTGATGTAATGATGCAGCGATGTAATAATGCAGCTATCCAGCGATGTAATGATGCAGCAATGTAATGATGCAGTGATGTAATGATGCAGCAATGTAATGATGCAGCGATGTAATGATGCAGCTATGCAGCGATGTAATGATGCAGCAATGTATTGATGTGGCCATGCACCAATGTAATGAGGCAGCGATGTAATGATGCGGCGATGTAATGAGGCAGCGATGTAATGAGGCAGCAATGTAATGATGCAGCAATGTAATGATGTGGCAAAGCAGCGATGTAACGATACAGCAATGTAACAATGCAGCGATGTAATGATGCAGCAATGTAATGATGCGGGGATGTAATGATGCAGCAATGTAAAGATGCAGCGATGTAATGATACAGCAATGTAATGATGCGGCGATGTAATGATGCAGCGATGTAATGATGCAGCAATGTAATGATGCGGGAATGTACTGATGCAGTGATGTAATGATGCAGCAATGTAATGATGCGGCGATGTAATGATGCGGCAATGTAATGATGCAGCGGTGTAATGAGGCAGCAATGTAATGATGCGGCGACATAATGATGCAGCAAAGCAGCGATGTAACGATGCAGCAATGTAATGATGCAGCGATGTAATGATGCGGGGATGTAATGATGCAGCGATGTAATGATGCAGCGGTGTAATGATGCAGCAATGTAATGATGCGGCGATGTAATGATGCGGCAATGTAATGATGCAGCAATGTAATGATGCACCAATGTAATGTTGCAGTGATGTAATGATGCAGCAATGTAATAATGCGGCAATGTAATGATTCAGCGATGTAATGAGGCAGCAATGTAATGATGCAGCAATGTAATGATGTGGCAAAGCAGCGATGTAATGATGCAGAAATGTAACGATGCAGCAAAGCAGCGATGTAACGATGCAGCAATGTAATGATGCAGCGATGTAATGATGCAGCAATGTAATGATGCGGCGATGTAATGATGTGGCAATGTAATGTTGCGGGGATGTAATGTTGCAGCAATGTAATGATGCAGCGATGAAATGATGCAGTAATGTAATGATGCGGTGCTGTAATGATGCAGCGATGTAATGATGCAGGGATGTAATGATTCAGCGATGTAATGATGCAGCAATGTAATGATGTGGTGATGTAATGATGCAGCGATATAATGAGGCAGCAATGTAATGAATCGGCGATGTAATGATACAGCAAAGCAGTGATGTAACGATGCAGCAATGTAATGATGCAGCGATGTAATGATGCAGTAATGTAATGATGCGGCGATGTAATGATGCAGCGATGTAATGATGCAGGGATGTAATGATGCAGCGATGTAATCATGCAGCAATGTAATGATGTGGTGATGTAATGATGCAGCGATATGATGAGGCAGCAATGTAATGATGCGGCGATGTAATGATGCAGCAAAGCAGCGATGTAACGATGCAGCAATGTAATGATGCAGCGATGTAATGATGCAGCAATGTAATGATGCAGCGAAGTAATGATGCAGTAATGTAATGATGCGGCGATGTAATGATGCAGCGATGTAATGATGCAGGAATGTAATGATGCAGCGATGTAATCATGCAGCAATGTAATGATGTGGTGATGTAATGATGCAGCGATATAATGAGGCAGCAATGTAATGATGCGGCGATGTAATGATGCAGCAAAGCAGCGATGTAACGATGCAGCAATGTAATGATGCAGCGATGTAATGCTGCAGCAATGTAATGATACGGCGATGTAATGATGCGGCAATGTAATGATGCAGCAATGTAATGATGCACCAATGTAATGTTGCAGTGATGTAATGATGCAGCAATGTAATAATGCGGCAATGTAATGATTCAGCGATGTAATGAGGCAGCAATGTAATGATGCAGCAATGTAATGATGTGGCAAAGCAGCGATGTAATGATGCAGAAATGTAACGATGCAGCAAAGCAGCGATGTAACGATGCAGCAATGTAATGATGCAGCAATGTAATGATGCAGCAATGTAATGATGCGGCGATGTAATGATGCGGCAATGTAATGTTGCGGGGATGTAATGTTGCAGCAATGTAATGATGCAGCGATGAAATGATGCAGTAATGTAATGATGCGGCGCTGTAATGATGCAGCGATGTAATGATGCAGGGATGTAATGATGCAGCGATGTAATGATGCAGCAATGTAATGATGTGGTGATGTAATGATGCAGCGATATAATGAGGCAGCAATGTAATGAATCGGCGATGTAATGATGCAGCAAAGCAGTGATGTAACGATGCAGCAATGTAATGATGCAGCGATGTAATGATGCAGCAATGTAATGTTGTGGGGATGTAATGTTGCAGCAATGTAATGATGCAGCGATGAAATGATGCAGTAATGTAATGATGCAGCGCTGTAATGATGCAGCGATGTAATGATGCAGGGATGTAATGATGCAGCGATGTAATGATGCAGCAATGTAATGATGTGGTGATGTAATGATGCAGCGATATAATGAGGCAGCAATGTAATGAATCGGCGATGTAATGATGCAGCAAAGCAGTGATGTAACGATGCAGCAATGTAATGATGCAGCGATGTAATGATGCAGCAATGTAATGATGCGGCGATGTAATGATGCGGCAATGTAATGATGCAGCGATGTAATGAGGCAGCAATGTAATGATGCGGCGATGTAATGATGCAGCAATGTAATGATGCGGCGATGTAATGATGCGGCGATGTAATGATGCGGCAATGTAATGATGCAGCGATGTAATGATGCAGCGATGTAATGATGCAGTGATGTAATGATGCAGCGATGTAATAATGCAGCTATCCAGCGATGTAATGATGCAGCAATGTAATGATGCAGTGATGTAATGATGCAGCAATGTAATGATGCAGCGATGTAATGATGCAGCTATGCAGCGATGTAATGATGCAGCAATGTATTGATGTGGCCATGCACCAATGTAATGAGGCAGCGATGTAATGATGCGGCGATGTAATGAGGCAGCGATGTAATGAGGCAGCAATGTAATGATGCAGCAATGTAATGATGTGGCAAAGCAGCGATGTAACGATACAGCAATGTAACAATGCAGCGATGTAATGATGCAGCGATGTAATGATGCGGGGATGTAATGATGCAGCAATGTAAAGATGCAGCGATGTAATGATACAGCAATGTAATGATGCGGCGATGTAATGATGCAGCGATGTAATGATGCAGCAATGTAATGATGCGGGAATGTACTGATGCAGTGATGTAATGATGCAGCAATGTAATGATGCGGCGATGTAATGATGCGGCAATGTAATGATGCAGCGGTGTAATGAGGCAGCAATGTAATGATGCGGCGACATAATGATGCAGCAAAGCAGCGATGTAACGATGCAGCAATGTAATGATGCAGCGATGTAATGATGCGGGGATGTAATGATGCAGCGATGTAATGATGCAGCAATGTAATGATGCGGCGATGTAATGATGCGGCAATGTAATGATGCAGCAATGTAATGATGCACCAATGTAATGTTGCAGTGATGTAATGATGCAGCAATGTAATAATGCGGCAATGTAATGATTCAGCGATGTAATGAGGCAGCAATGTAGTGATGCAGCAATGTAATGATGTGGAAAAGCAGCGATGTAATGATGCAGAAATGTAACGATGCAGCAAAGCAGCGATGTAACGATGCAGCAATGTAATGATGCAGCGATGTAATGATGCAGCAATGTAATGATGCGGCGATGTAATGATGCGGCAATGTAATGTTGCGGGGATGTAATGTTGCAGCAATGTAATGATGCAGCGATGAAATGATGCAGTAATGTAATGATTCGGCGCTGTAATGATGCAGCGATGTAATGATGCAGGGATGTAATGATGCTGCGATGTAATGATGCAGCAATGTAATGATGTGGTGATGTAATGATGCAGCGATATAATGAGGCAGCAATGTAATGAATCGGCGATGTAATGATGCAGCAAAGCAGTGATGTAACGATGCAGCAATGTAATGATGCAGCGATGTAATGATGCAGCAATGTAATGATGCGGCGATGTAATGATGCGGCAATGTAATGAGGCAGCGATGTAATGATGCAGCAATGTAATGATGCGGCGATGTAATGATGCAGCAATGTAATGATGCGGCGATGTAATGGTGCGGCGATGTAATGATGCGGCAATGTAATGATGCAGCGATATAATGATGCAGTGATGTAATGATGCAGCGATGTAATAATGCAGCTATCCAGCGATGTAATGATGCAGCAATGTAATGATGCAGTGATGTAATGATGCAGCAATGTAATGATGCAGCGATGTAATGATGCAGCTATGCAGCAATGTAATGATGCAGCAATGTATTGATGTGGCCATGCACCAATGTAATGAGGCAGCGATGTAATGATGCGGCGATGTAATGATGCAGCGATGTAATGAGGCAGCAATGTAATGATGCAGCAATGTAATGATGTGGCAAAGCAGCGATGTAACGATACAGCAATGTAACAATGCAGCGATGTAATGATGCAGCAATGTAATGATGCGGGGATGTAATGATGCAGCAATGTAAAGATGCAGCGATGTAATGATACAGCAATGTAATGATGCGGCGATGTAATGATGCAGCGATGTAATGATGCAGCAATGTAATGATGCGGGAATGTACTGATGCAGTGATGTAAAGATGCAGCAATGTAATGATGCGGCGATGTAATGATGCGGCAATGTAATGATGCAGCGGTGTAATGAGGCAGCAATGTAATGATGCGGCGACATAATGATGCAGCAAAGCAGCGATGTAACGATGCAGCAATGTAATGATGCAGCGATGTAATGATGCGGGGATGTAATGATGCGGCGATGTAATGATGTGGCATTGTAATGATGCTGTGATGTAATGAGGCAGCAATGTAATGATGCGGCGATGTAATGATGCAGCAAAGCAGCGATGTAACGATGCAGCAATGTAATGATGTGGCCATGCACCAATGTAATGATGCAGTGATGAAATGAGGCAGCGATGTAATGATGCGGCGATGTAACGATTCAGCAATGTAATAATGCAGCTATGCAGCGATGTAATGATGCTTCGATGTAATGATGCAGCGATGTAATGTTGCAGCGATGTAATGATGCGGCAATTCCGTGATGTAATGATGCAGCGGTGTAATGATGCAGCAATGCAGTGATGTAACGATGCAGTGATGTAATGATGTGGCAATGCAGTGATATAATCATGCAACAATGTAATGATGCGGCAATGCAGTGATGTAATGATTCAGCGATGTAATAATGCAGCTATGCAGTGATGTAATGACGCTGCGATGTAATGATGAAGCAATGGAATGATGCGGCGATGCAGCAATGTAATAATGCAGCGATGCAGCAACATAATTATGCAGTGATGTAATGATGCAGCAATGCAGCGATGTAATGATGCAGCAATGCAGCGATGTAATAATGCCACGATGCAATGATGCTGCAATGTAATGCTGCAGCGATGCAATTATGCAGCATTGTAATGATGTGGCGATGCAGCAATGTGATGCTGCTGCAATGCAGCAATGTAATGATGCAGTAATGCAGCGATGTAATGATGCCGCAACGTAATGATGCGGCAATGTAATGATGCAGCGATGTAATGATGAGGCAACGTAATGATGCAGCGATGCAGCATAGTAATGATGCAGCGATGTAATGATGCAGCAATGCAGCGATGTAATGATGCAGCGATATAATGATGCAGCAATGTAATGATGCAGTGATGTAATGATGCAGTGATGTAATAATGTAGCTATGCAGCGATGTAATGAGGCAGCAATGTAATGATGCAGCAATGTAATGATGCGGCAATGTAATGATGCAGCGATGTAGTGATGCAGTGATGTAATGATGCGGCGATATAATGTTGCAGCAATGTAATGATGCAGCGATGTAATGATGCAGCAATGTAATGATGCAGCAATGTAATGATGCAGCAATGTAATGATATGGCCATGCACCAATGTAATGATGCAGTGATGTAATGATGCAGTGATGTAATGATGCAGCAATGTAATGATGCAGCGATGTAATGATGCAGCAATTTAATGATGCGGCGGTGTAATGGTGCAGCAATGTAATGATGTGGCAATGTAATGTTGCGGCAATGTAATGATGCAGCGATGTAATGATGCAGTGATGTAATGATGCAGCGATGTAATAATGCAGCTATGCAGCGATGTAATGATGCAGCAATGTAATGATGCGGCAAGGTAATGATGCCGCGATGTAATGATGCAGCAATGTAATGACGTGGCCATGCACCAATGTAATGATGCAGTGTTGTAATGATGCAGCGATGTAATGATGCGGCAATGTAATGATGCAGCGATGTAATGATGCAGCGATGTAATGTTGCAGCAATGTAATGATGCAGCAATGTAATGATGCAGCAAAGCAGCGATGTAACGATGTAGCAATGTAATGATGCAGCAATGTAATGATGCGGCGATGTAATGATGCAGCAATGTAATGATGCGGCGATGTAATGATGCAGCGATGTAATAATGCAGCTGTGCAGCGATGTAATGATGCAGCAATGTAATGATGCTGCGATGTAATGATTCAGCAATGTAATGATGCAGCGATGTAGCAATGTAATGATGCAGTGATGTAATGATGCAGCGTTGTAATAATGCGGCAATGCAGCATTGTAATGATGCAGCAACGCAGCGATATAATGATACAGTGATGCAGCAATGTAATGATATACGATGCAGCGATGTAACATTGCAGCGATATAATGATGCAGCAATGAAATGATGCAGCGATGTAATGATGCAGCAATCTAATGATGCAGTGATGCAGCGATGTAACAATGCAGCGATGTAATGATGCAGCAATGCAGTGATGTAATGATGCAACAATGCAGTGATGTAATGATGCAGCAATGTAATGATGCAGCATTGCAGCGATGTAATGATGCAATGATGTAATGATGAAGCAGTGTAATGATGCAGCAATGCAGCGATATAATGATGCAGTGATGCAGTGATGCAACAATGTAATGATATACGATGCAGCGATGTAACAATGCAGCGATGTAATGATGCAGTGATGTAATGATGCAGCGATTTAATAATGCAGCTATGCAGCGATGTAATGATGCAGCAATGTAACAATGCAGCAATGTAATGATGCAGAGATGTAATGATGCGGCGATGTAATGATGCGGCAATGTAATGATGCAGCGATGTAATGATGCAATGATGTAATGATGCAGCAATGTAATAATGCAGCGATGTAATGATGCAGCGATGTAATGATGTAGCATTGTAATGATGCAGCAATGCAGCAATGTAATGATGCAGTGATGTAATGATGCAGTGATGTAATAATGTAGCTATGCAGCGATGTAATGAGGCAGCAATGTAATGATGCAGCAATGTAATGATGCGGCAATGTAATGATGCAGCGATGTAATGATGCAGTGATGTAATGATGGGGCGATATAATGTTGCAGCAATGTAATGATGCAGCGATGTAATGATGCAGCAATGTAATGATGCGGCGATATAATGTTGCGGCAATGTAATGATGCAGCGATGTAATGTTGCAGCGTTGTAGTAATGCGGCAATGCAGCAATGTAATGATGCAGTGATGTAATAATGCAGCTATGCAGCAATGTAATGATGCAGCGATGCAATGATGCAACAATGTAATGATGCTGCGATGCAGCAATGTGACGATACAGCAATGCAGCGGTGTAATGATGCAGTAATGCAGAGAAGTAATGATGCCCTGATGCAATGATGCGGCAATGTAATGATGCAGCGATGCAATGATGCAGCAATGTAATGATGTGGCGATGCAGCAATGTGATGCTGCTGCAATGCAGCAATGTAATGATGCAGTAATGCAGCGATGTAATGATGCCGCGATGTAATGATGCGGCAATGTAATGATGCAGCAATGTAATGATGAGGAAACGTAATGATGCAGCGATGTAGCGATGTAATGATGCAGTAATGTAATGATGCAGCGATGTAATGATGCAGCGATATAATGATGCAGCGATGTAATGCTGCAACAATGTAATGATGCGGCATTGCAGTGATGTAATGATGCAGTGATATAATGATGCGGCAATGCAGTGATGTAATGATGCAGCGACGTAATGATGTGGCAATACAGTGATATAATGATGCAGCGATGCAATGATGCAGTGATGTAATGATGCGGCAATGCAGCGATGTAATGATGCAGTGATGTAATGATGCGGCAATGCAGCAATGTAATGATGCAGTGATGTAATGATGCAGCAATGCAGCGATGTAATGATGCAGCAATGCAGCAATGTAATGATGCAGCAATGCAGCAATGTAATGATGCAGTGATGTAATGATGCGGCGATGTGATGATACAGCAATGCAGTGATGTAATGATGCAGTAATGTAGCGATGTAATGATGTGGCAATGTAATGATGCAGTGATGCAGCAATATAATGATGTAGTGATGTAATGATGCAGCAATGTAATGATGCAGCGATGTAATGATGCAGTGATGTTATGATGCAGCGATGTAATGATGCAGCGAAGTCATGATGCAGTGATGTAATGATGCAGCGAAGTCATGATGCAGCGATGTAATGATGCAGCAATGTAATGATGCGGTGATGCCGCGATGTAATGATGCTGCGATGTAATGATGCAGTGATGTAATGATGCAGCAATGTAATGATGCAGTGATGTAATGATGTGGCGATGTAATGATGCGGCGATGTAATGATGCTGCGATGTAATGATGCTGCAATGTAATGATGCCGCGATGTAATGATGCAGCAATGTAATGATGCAGCGATGTAATGATGCGGCGATCTAATGACGCATCGATGTAATGATGCCGCGATGTAATGATGCTGCGATGAAATGTGCAGCAATGTAATGATGCAGCGAAGTAATGATGCAGCAATGTAATGATGCGGTGATGTAATGATGCTGCAATGTAATGATGCAGCGATGTAATGATGCCACGATGTAATGATGCAGCGAAGTAATGATGCAGCAATGTAATGATGCAGCGATGTAATGATGCGGCGATGTAATGATGCCGGGATGTAATGATGCAGTGATGTAATGATGCTGTGATGTAATGATGCAGTGATGTAATGATGCAGCGATTTAATAATGCAGCTATGCAGCGATGTAATGATGCAGCAATGTAACAATGCAGCAATGTAATGATGCGGCAATGTAATGATGCAGCGATGCAATGATGCAACAATGTAATGATGCTGCGATGCAGCAATGTGACGATACAGCAATGCAGCGGTGTAATGATGCCGTAATGCAGAGAAGTAATGATGCCCTGATGCAATGATGCGGCAATGTAATGATGCAGCGATGCAATGATGCAGCAATGTAATGATGTGGCGATGCAGCAATGTGATGCTGCTGCAATGCAGCAATGTAATGATGCAGTAATGCAGCGATGTAATGATGCCGCGATGTAATGATGCGGCAATGTAATGATGCAGCAATGTAACGATGAGGAAACGTAATGATGCAGCGATGTAGCGATGTAATGATGCGGTAATGTAATGATGCAGCGATGTAATGATGCAGCGATATAATGATGCAGCGATGTAATGCTGCAACAATGTAATGATGCGGCATTGCAGTGATGTAATGATGCAGTGATATAATGATGCGGCAATGCAGTGATGTAATGATGCAGCGACGTAATGATGTGGCAATACAGTGATATAATGATGCAGCGATGCAATGATGCAGTGATGTAATGATGCGGCAATGCAGCGATGTAATGATGCAGTGATGTAATGATGCGGCAATGCAGCAATGTAATGATGCAGTGATGTAATGATGCAGCAATGCAGCGATGTAATGATGCAGCAATGCAGCAATGTAATGATGCAGCAATGCAGCAATGTAATGATGCAGTGATGTAATGATGCGGCGATGTGATGATACAGCAATGCAGTGATGTAATGATGCAGTAATGTAGCGATGTAATGATGTGGCAATGTAATGATGCAGTGATGCAGCAATATAATGATGTAGTGATGTAATGATGCAGCAATGTAATGATGCAGCGATGTAATGATGCAGTGATGTTATGATGCAGCGATGTAATGATGCAGCGAAGTCATGATGCAGTGATGTAATGATGCAGCGAAGTCATGATGCAGCGATGTAATGATGCAGCAATGTAATGATGCGGTGATGCCGCGATGTAATGATGCTGCGATGTAATGATGCAGTGATGTAATGATGCAGCAATGTAATGATGCAGCAATGTAATGATGTGGCAATGTAATGATGCGGCGATGTAATGATGCTGCGATGTAATGATGCTGCAATGTAATGATGCAGCGATGTAATGATGCCGCGATGTAATGATGCAGCAATGTAATGATGCAGCGATGTAACGATGCGGCGATCTAATGACGCATCGATGTAATGATGCCGCGATGTAATGATGCTGCGATGAAATGTGCAGCAATGTAATGATGCAGCGAAGTAATGATGCAGCAATGTAATGATGCGGTGATGTAATGATGCTGCAATGTAATGATGCAGCGATGTAATGATGCCACGATGTAATGATGCAGCGAAGTAATGATGCAGCAATGTAATGATGCAGCGATGTAATGATGCGGCGATGTAATGATGCCGGGATGTAATGATGCAGTGATGTAATGATGCTGTGATGTAATGATGCAGTGATGTAATGATGCAGCGATTTAATAATGCAGCTATGCAGCGATGTAATGATGCAGCAATGTAACAATGCAGCAATGTAATGATGCGGCAATGTAATGATGCAGCGATGTAATGATGCAATGATGTAATGATGCAGCAATGTAATAATGCAGCGATGTAATGATGCAGCGATGTAATAATGTAGCATTTTAATGATGCAGCAATGCAGCAATGTAATGATGTAGTGATGTAATGATGCAGTGATGTAATAATGTAGCTATGCAGCGATGTAATGAGGCAGCAATGTAATGATGCAGTGATGTAATGATGCGGCAATGTAATGATGCAGCAATGTAATGATGCAGTGATGTAATGATGCAGCGATATAATGTTGCGGCAATGTAATGATGTAGTGACGTAATGATGCGGCAATGCAGCAATGTAATGATGCAGTGATGTAATGATGCGGCAATGTGATGATGCAGCAATGCAGTGATGTAATGATGCAGTAATGTAGCGATGTCATGATGTGGCAATGTAATGATGCAGTGATGCAGCAATATAATGATGTAGCGATGTAATGATGCAGCAATGTAATGATGCGGCAATGCAGCGAGGTAATGATGCCGCGAATTAATGATGTAGCAATGTAATGATGCGGCAATGCAGCGAGGTAATGATGCCGCGAAGTAATGATGCAGCAATGTAATGATGCAGTGATATAATGATACTGCGATGTAATGATGCGGCAATGCAGCGATGTAACAATGCAGCAATGCAGCGATGTAATGATGCAGCGAAGTAATGATGCAGCAATGTAATGATGCGGTGATGCAGTGATGCAGCGATGCAGCAATGTAATGATGTAGTGATGTAATGATGCAGCAGTGTAATGATGCGGCAATGCAGCGATGTAACGATGCAGCAATGTAATGATGCGGCAATGTAGCAATGTAATGATGCAGTGATGTAATGATGCAGCGATGTAATGATGCAGCTATGCAGCAATGTAATGATGCAGCAATGTAATGATGCAGAAATGTAAAGATGCGGCAATGTAGTGATTCAACAATGTAATGATGCAGCGATGTAATGATGCAGTGATGTAATAATGCAGCTATGCAGCGATGTAATGATGCAGCAACGTAACGATGCAGTGATGTAATGAGGCAGCAATGTATTGGTGCAGCGATGTAATGATGCGGCGATGTAATGATGCAGCATTGTAATGATGTAGCATTGTAATGATGCGGCAATGCAGCAATGTAATGATGCAGTGATGTAATGATGCAGCGATGTAATGATGCAGCAATGTAATGATGCGGCAATGCAATGATGCAGCAATTTAATGATGCAGCGATGTAATAATGCAGCAATGTAATGATGCGGCGATGTAATGATGCAGCGATGTAATAATGCAGCTATGCAGCGATGTAATGATACTGCGATGTAAGAAGCCTCAATGTAATGATGCAGCGATGTAATGATGCAGTAATGTAATGATGCAGCGATGTAATGATGCAGCGATGTAATGAAGCAACAATGTAATGATGCGGCAATGTAATGATGCGGTGATGTAATGAGGCAGCAATGTAATGATGCGGCGATGTAATGATGCAGCAAAGCAGCGATGTAACGATGCAGCAATGTAATGATGTGGCCATGCAGCAATGTAATGATGCAGTGATGTAATGATGCAGCGATGTAATGATGTGGCAATGTAATGATTCAGCGATGTAATGAGGCAGCAATGTAATGATGCAGCAATGTAATGATGTGGCAAAGCAGCGATGTAATGATGCAGCAATGTAACGATGCAGCGATGTAATGATGCATCAATGTAATGATGCGGGGATGTAATGATGCAGCAATGTAATGATGCAGCGATGTAATGATGCAGCAATGTAATGAAGAGGCGCTGTAATGATGCAGCAATGTAACGATGCGGGGATGTAATGATGCAGCGATGTAATGATGCAGCAATGTAATGATGCGGGGATGTAATGATGCGGCGATGTAATGATGCAGCGATGTAATGATGCAGCGATGTAATGATGCAGCAATGTAATGATGCGGGGATGTAATGATGCAGCAATGTAATGATGCAGCGATGTAATGATGCAGCGATGTAATGATGCGGCGCTGTAATGATGCAGCGATGTAATGATGCGGCAATGTAATGATGCAGCGATGTAATGATGCAGCGATTTAATAATGCAGCTATGCAGCGATGTAATGATGCAGCAATGTATCAATGCAGCAATGTAATGATGCAGAGATGTAATGATGCGGCGATGTAATGATGCGGCAATGTAATGATGCAGCGATGTAATGATGCAATGATGTAATGATGCAGCAATGTAATAATGCAGCGATGTAATGATGCAGCGATGTAATGATGTAGCATTGTAATGATGCAGCAATGCAGCAATGTAATGATGCAGTGATGTAATGATGCAGTGATGTAATAATGTAGCTATGCAGCGATGTAATGAGGCAGCAATGTAATGATGCAGCAATGTAATGATGTGGCAATGTAATGATGCAGCGATGTAATAATGCAGCGATGTAATGATGCAGCGATATAATGTTGCAGCAATGTAATGATGCAGCGATGTAATGATGCAGTGATGTAATGATGCAGCGATTTAATAATGCAGCTATGCAGCGATGTAATGATGCAGCAATGTAACAATGCAGCAATGTAATGATGCGGCAATGTAATGATGCGGCAATGTAATGATGCAATGATGTAATGATGCAGCGATGTAATGATGCAGCGATGTAATGATGCAGCGATGTAATGATGCAGTGATGTAATGATGAAGCGATTTAATAATGCAGCTATGCAGCGATGTAATGATGCAGCAATGTAACAATGCAGCAATGTAATGATGCAGAGATGTAATGATGCAGCGATGTAATGAGGCGACAATGTAATGATGCGGCAATGTAATGATGCAGCGATGTAATGATGCAATGATGTAATGATGCAGCGATGTAATAATGCAGCGATGTAATGATGCAGCGATGTAATGATGTAGCATTGTAATGATGCAGCAATGCAGCAATGTAATGATGCAGTGATGTAATGATGCAGTGATGTAATAATGTAGCTATGCAGCGATGTAATGAGGCAGCAATGTAATGATGCGGCAATATAATGATGCAGCAATGTAATGATGCAGCAATGTAATGATGCGGCGATATAATATTGCGGAAATGTAATGATGCAGCGATGTAATGATGCAGCGTTGTAGTAATGCGGCAATGCAGCAATGTAATGATGCAGCAATGTAATGACGCAGAAATGTAAAGATGCGGCAATGTAGTGATTCAACAATGTAATGATGCAGCGATGTAATGATGCAGCAATGTAATGATGCAGCGATGTAATGATGCAGCAATGTAATGATGCGGCAATGCAATGATGCAGCAATTTAATGATGCAGCGATGTAATGATGCAGCAATGTAATGATGCGGCGATGTAATGATGCAGCGATGTAATAATGCAGCTATGCAGCGATGAAATGATGCTGCGATGTAAGAAGCCTCAATGTAATGATGCAGCGATGTAATGATGCAGTAATGTAATGATGCAGCAATGTAATGATGCAGCGATGTAATGAAGCAACAATGTAATGATGCGGCAATGTAATGATGCGGTGATGTAATGAGGCAGCAATGTAATGATGCGGCGATGTAATGATGCAGCAAAGCAGCGATGTAACGATGCAGCAATGTAATGATGTGGCCATGCAGCAATGTAATGATGCAGTGATGTAATGATGCAGCGATGTAATGATGTGGCAATGTAATGATTCAGCGATGTAATGAGGCAGCAATGTAATGATGCAGCAATGTAATGATGTGGCAAAGCAGCGATGTAATGATGCAGCAATGTAACGATGCAGCGATGTAATGATGCAGCAATGTAATGATGCGGGGATGTAATGATGCAGCAATGTAATGATGCAGCGATGTAATGATGCAGCAATGTAATGATGCGGCGCAGTAATGATGCAGCAATGTAACGATGCAGGGATGTAATGATGCGGCGATGTAATGATGCAGCAATGTAATGATGCGGGGATGTAATGATGCGGCGATGTAATGATGCAGCGATGTAATGATGCAGCAATGTAATGATGCAGCAATGTAATGATGCGGGGATGTAATGATGCAGCAATGTAATGATGCGGGGATGTAATGATGCAGCAATGTAATGATGCAGCGATGTAATGATGCAGCAATGTAATGATGCGGCGCTGTAATGATGCAGCGATGTAATGATGCAGCAATGTAACGATGCGGGGATGTAATGATGCAGTGATGTATTGATGCGGCAATGTGATGATGCAGCAATGCAGTGATGTAATGATGCAGTAATGTAGCGATGTAATGATGTGGCAATGTAATGATGCAGTGATGCAGCAATATAATGATGTAGCGATGTTATGATGCAGCAATGTAATGATGCGGCAATGCAGCGATATAATGATGCCGCGATGTAATGATGCAGCAATGTAATGATGCAGTGATATAATGATACTGCGATGTAATGATGCGGCAATGTGATGATGCAGCAATGCAGTGATGTAATGATGCAGTAATGTAGCGATGTAATGATGCAGCAATGTAACAATGCAGCAATGCAGCGATGTAATGATGCAGCGAAGTAATGATGCAGCAATGTAATGATGCGGTGATGCAGTGTTGCAGCGATGCAGCAATGTAATGATGTAGTGATGTAATGATGCAGCAGTGTAATGATGCGGCAATGCAGCGATGTAACGATGCAGCAATGTAATGATGCGGCAATGTAGCAATGTAATGATGCAGTGATGTAATGATGCAGCGATGTAATGATGCAGCTATGCAGCAATGTAATGATGCAGCAATGTAATGATGCAGAAATGTAAAGATGTGGCAATGTAGTGATTCAACAATGTAATGATGCAGCGATGTAATGATGCAGTGATGTAATAATGCAGCTATGCAGCGATGTAATGATGCAGCAACGTAACGATGCAGTGATGTAATGAGGCAGCAATGTATTGGTGCAGCGATGTAATGATGCGGCGATGTAATGATGCAGCATTGTAATGATGTAGCATTGTAATGATGCGGCAATGCAGCAATGTAATGATGCAGTGATGTAATGATGCAGCGATGTAATAATGCAGCAATGTAATGATGCGGCAATGCAATGATGCAGCAATGTAATGATGCAGCGATGTAATGATGCAGCAATGTAATGATGCGACGATGTAATGATGCAGCGATGTAATAATGCAGCTATGCAGCGATGTAATGATGCTGCGATGTAAGAAGCGGCAATGTAATGATGCAGCGATGTAATGATGCACCAATGTAATGATGCAGGGATGTAATGATGCAGCGATGTAATGATGTGGCAATGTAATGATTCAGCGATGTAATGAGGCAGCAATGTAATGATGCAGCAATGTAATGATGTGGCAAAGCAGCGATGTAATGATGCAGCAATGTAACGATGCAGCGATGTAATGATGCAGCAATGTAATGATGCGGGGATGTAATGATGCAGCAATGTAATGATGCAGCAATGTAATGATGCAGCAATGTAATGATGCGGCGCTGTAATGATGCAGCGATGTAATGATGCAGCAATGCAACGATGCGGGGATGTAATGATGCGGCGATGTAATGATGCAGCAATGTAATGATGCGGGGATGTAATGATGCAGCGATGTAATGATGCAGCAAATCAGCGATGTAACGATGCAGCAATATAATGATGCAGCGATGTAATGATGCAGCAATGTTATGATGCGGCGATCTAATGATGCGGCCATGTAATGATGCAGCGATGTAATGATGCAGCAATGTAATGATGCAGCGATGTAATGATGCAGAAATGTAATGATGTGGCGATGTAATGATGCAGCAAAGCAGCGATGTAACGATGCAGCAATGTAATGATGCGGCGATGAAATGATGCGGCAATGTAATGATGTGGTAATGTAATGATGCTGTGATGTAATGATGCAGTGATGTAATGATGCAACGATGTAATAATGCAGCTATGCAGCGATGTAATGATGCAGCAATGTAATGATGCAGTGATGTAATGATGCAGCAATGTAATGATGCAGCGATGTAATGATGCAGCTATGCAGCGATGTAATGATGCAGCAATGTAATGATGTGGCCATGCACCAATGTAATGATGCAGCGATGTAATGATGCGGCAATGTAATGATGCAGCGATGTAATGAGGCAGCAATGTAATGATGCAGCAAGGTAATGATGTAGCAAAGCAGCGATGTAACGATGCAGCAATGTAACGATGCAGCGATGTAACGATGCAGCAATGTAATGGTGCGGGGATGTAATGGTGCAGCAATGTAATGATGCGGCAATGCCGTGATGTAATGATGCAGCGATGTAATAATGCAGCTATGCAGCGATGTAATGACGCAGCGATGTAAGAAGCGGCAATGTAATGATGCAGCGATGTAATGATGCAGTAATGTAATGGTGCAGCGATATAATGATGCAGCGATGTAATGAAGCAGCAATGTAATGATGCGGCAATGAAATGATGCGGTGATGTAATGAGGCAGCAATGTAATGATGCGGCGATGTAATGATGCAGCAAAGTAGCGATGTAACGATGCAGCAATGTAATGATGTGGCCATGCACCAATGTAATGATGCAGGGATGTAATGATGCAGCGATGTAATGATGTGGCAATGTAATGATTCAGCGATGTAATGAGGCAGCAATGTAATGATGCAGCAATGTAATGATGTGGCAAAGCAGCGATGTAATGATGCAGCAATGTAACGATGCAGCGATGTAATGATGCAGCGATGTAATGATGCAGCAATGTAATGATGCGGGGATGTAATGATGCAGCAATGTAATGATGCAGCAATGTAATGATGCGGCGCTGTAATGATGCAGCGATGTAATGATGCAGCAATGCAACGATGCGGGGATGTAATGATGCGGTGATGTAATGATGCAGCAATGTAATGATGCGGGGATGTAATGATGCGGCGATGTAATGATGCAGCAAAGCAGCGATGTAACGATGCAGCAATATAATGATGCAGCGATGTAATGATGCAGCAATGTAATGATGCGGCGATCTAATGATGCGGCCATGTAATGATGCAGCGATGTAATGATGCAGCAATGTAATGATGCAGCGATGTAATGATGCAGAAATGTAATGATGTGGCGATGTAATGATGCAGCAAAGCAGCGATGTAACGATGCAGCAATGTAATGATGTGGCGATGAAATGATGCGGCAATGTAATGATGTGGTAATGTAATGATGCTGTGATGTAATGATGCAGTGATGTAATGATGCAACGATGTAATAATGCAGCTATGCAGCGATGTAATGATGCAGCAATGTAATGATGCAGTGATGTAATGATGCAGCAATGTAATGATGCAGCGATGTAATGATGCAGCTATGCAGCGATGTAATGATGCAGCAATGTAATGATGTGGCCATGCACCAATGTAATGATGCAGCGATGTAATGATGCGGCAATGTAATGATGCAGCGATGTAATGAGGCAGCAATGTAATGATGCAGCAAGGTAATGATGTAGCAAAGCAGCGATGTAACGATGCAGCAATGTAACGATGCAGCGATGTAACGATGCAGCAATGTAATGGTGCGGGGATGTAATGGTGCAGCAATGTAATGATGCGGCAATGCCGTGATGTAATGATGCAGCGATGTAATAATGCAGCTATGCAGCGATGTAATGACGCAGCGATGTAAGAAGCGGCAATGTAATGATGCAGCGATGTAATGATGCAGTAATGTAATGGTGCAGCAATATAATGATGCAGCGATGTAATGAAGCAGCAATGTAATGATGCGGCAATGAAATGATGCGGTGATGTAATGAGGCAGCAATGTAATGATGCGGCGATGTAATGATGCAGCAAAGTAGCGATGTAACGATGCAGCAATGTAATGATGTGGCCATGCACCAATGTAATGATGCAGGGATGTAATGATGCAGCGATGTAATGATGTGGCAATGTAATGATTCAGCGATGTAATGAGGCAGCAATGTAATGATGCAGCAATGTAATGATGTGGCAAAGCAGCGATGTAATGATGCAGCAATGTAACGACGCAGCGATGTAATGATGCAGCAATGTAATGATGCAGCAATGTAATGATGCAGCAATGTAATGATGCGGCGCTGTAATGATGCAGCGATGTAATGATGCAGCAATGCAACGATGCGGGGATGTAATGATGCGGTGATGTAATGATGCAGCAATGTAATGATGCGGGGATGTAATGATGCGGCGATGTAATGATGCAGCAAAGCAGCGATGTAACGATGCAGCAATATAATGATGCAGCGATGTAATGATGCAGCAATGTAATGATGCGGCGATCTAATGATGCGGCCATGTAATGATGCAGCGATGTAATGATGCAGCAATGTAATGATGCAGCGATGTAATGATGCAGAAATGTAATGATGTGGCGATGTAATGATGCAGCAAAGCAGCGATGTAACGATGCAGCAATGTAATGATGCGGCGATGAAATGATGCGGCAATGTAATGATGCAGCAATGTAATGATGCAGTGATGTAATGATGCAGCAATGTAATGATGCAGCGATGTAATGATGCAGCTATGCAGCGCTGTAATGATGCAGCAATGTAATGATGTGGCCATGCACCAATGTAATGATGCAGCGATGTAATGATGCAGCAATGTAATGATGCAGCGATGTAATGAGGCAGCAATGTAATGATGCAGCAAGGTAATGATGTAGCAAAGCAGCGATGTAACGATGCAGCAATGTAACGATGCAGCGATGTAACGATGCAGCAATGTAATGGTGCGGGGATGTAATGGTGCAGCGATGTAATGATGCGGCAATGCCGTGATGTAATGATGCAGCGATGTAATAATGCAGCTATGCAGCGATGTAATGACGCAGCGATGTAATGATGCAGCAATGTAATGATGCAGCGATGCAGCAATGTAATAATGCAGCAATGCAGTGATGTAATAATGCAGCGATGCTGCAATGTAACGATGCAGTGATGTAATGATGTGGCAATGCCGTGATATAATGATGCAGTGATGTAATGATGCAGCATTGTAATGATGCGGCAATGCAGTGATGTAATGATTCAGCGATGTAATAATGCAGCTATGCAGCGATGTAATGATGCAGCAATGTAATGATGCGGCGATGCAGCAATGTAATAATGCAGCAATGCAGTGATGTAATAATGCAGCGATGCTGCAGCGTAATGATGCAGTGATGTAATGATGCAGCAATGTATTTGATGCAGCAATGCAGCGATGTAATGATGCAGCAATACAGCGATGTAATGATGCCACGATGCAATGATGCGGCAATGTAATGATGCAGCGATGCAATGATGCAGCAATGTAATGATGCTGCGATGCAGCAATGTGATGATACAGCAATGCAGCGATGTAATGATGCAGTAATGCAGAGAAGTAATGATGCCCTGATGCAATGATGCGGCAATGTAATGATGCAGCGATGCAATGATGCAGCAATGTAATGATGTGGCGATGCAGCAATGTGATGATGCTGCAATGCAGCAATGTAATGGTGCAGTAATGCAGCGATGTAATGATGCCGCGATGTAATGATGCGGCAATGAAATGATGCAGCGATGTAATGATGAGGCAACGTAATGATGTAGCGATGTAATGATGCAGTAATGTAATGATGCAGCAATGTAATGATGCAGCAATGCAGCGATGTAATGATGCAGCGATATAATGATGCAGTAATGTAATGGTGCAGCGATATAATGATGCAGCGATGTAATGAAGCAGCAATGTAATGATGCGGCAATGAAATGATGCGGTGATGTAATGAGGCAGCAATGTAATGATGCGGCGATGTAATGATGCAGCAAAGTAGCGATGTAACGATGCAGCAATGTAATGATGTGGCCATGCACCAATGTAATGATGCAGGGATGTAATGATGCAGCGATGTAATGATGTGGCAATGTAATGATTCAGCGATGTAATGAGGCAGCAATGTAATGATGCAGCAATGTAATGATGTGGCAAAGCAGCGATGTAATGATGCAGCAATGTAACGACGCAGCGATGTAATGATGCAGCAATGTAATGATGCAGCAATGTAATGATGCAGCAATGTAATGATGCGGCAATGAAATGATGCGGTGATGTAATGAGGCAGCAATGTAATGATGCGGCGATGTAATGATGCAGCAAAGTAGCGATGTAACGATGCAGCAATGTAATGATGTGGCCATGCACCAATGTAATGATGCAGGGATGTAATGATGCAGCGATGTAATGATGTGGCAATGTAATGATTCAGCGATGTAATGAGGCAGCAATGTAATGATGCAGCAATGTAATGATGTGGCAAAGCAGCGATGTAATGATGCAGCAATGTAACGACGCAGCGATGTAATGATGCAGCAATGTAATGATGCAGCAATGTAATGATGCAGCAATGTAATGATGCGGCGCTGTAATGATGCAGTGATGTAATGATGCAGCAATGCAACGATGCGGGGATGTAATGATGCGGTGATGTAATGATGCAGCAATGTAATGATGCGGGGATGTAATGATGCGGCGATGTAATGATGCAGCAAAGCAGCGATGTAACGATGCAGCAATATAATGATGCAGCGATGTAATGATGCAGCAATGTAATGATGCGGCGATCTAATGATGCGGCCATGTAATGATGCAGCGATGTAATGATGCAGCAATGTAATGATGCAGCGATGTAATGATGCAGAAATGTAATGATGTGGCGATGTAATGATGCAGCAAAGCAGCGATGTAACGATGCAGCAATGTAATGATGCGGCGATGAAATGATGCGGCAATGTAATGATGCAGCAATGTAATGATGCAGTGATGTAATGATGCAGCAATGTAATGATGCAGCGATGTAATGATGCAGCTATGCAGCGCTGTAATGATGCAGCAATGTAATGATGTGGCCATGCACCAATGTAATGATGCAGCGATGTAATGATGCAGCAATGTAATGATGCAGCGATGTAATGAGGCAGCAATGTAATGATGCAGCAAGGTAATGATGTAGCAAAGCAGCGATGTAACGATGCAGCAATGTAACGATGCAGCGATGTAACGATGCAGCAATGTAATGGTGCGGGGATGTAATGGTGCAGCGATGTAATGATGCGGCAATGCCGTGATGTAATGATGCAGCGATGTAATAATGCAGCTATGCAGCGATGTAATGACGCAGCGATGTAATGATGCAGCAATGTAATGATGCAGCGATGCAGCAATGTAATAATGCAGCAATGCAGTGATGTAATAATGCAGCGATGCTGCAATGTAACGATGCAGTGATGTAATGATGTGGCAATGCCGTGATATAATGATGCAGTGATGTAATGATGCAGCATTGTAATGATGCGGCAATGCAGTGATGTAATGATTCAGCGATGTAATAATGCAGCTATGCAGCGATGTAATGATGCAGCAATGTAATGATGCGGCGATGCAGCAATGTAATAATGCAGCAATGCAGTGATGTAATAATGCAGCGATGCTGCAGCGTAATGATGCAGTGATGTAATGATGCAGCAATGTATTTGATGCAGCAATGCAGCGATGTAATGATGCAGCAATACAGCGATGTAATGATGCCACGATGCAATGATGCGGCAATGTAATGATGCAGCGATGCAATGATGCAGCAATGTAATGATGCTGCGATGCAGCAATGTGATGATACAGCAATGCAGCGATGTAATGATGCAGTAATGCAGAGAAGTAATGATGCCCTGATGCAATGATGCGGCAATGTAATGATGCAGCGATGCAATGATGCAGCAATGTAATGATGTGGCGATGCAGCAATGTGATGATGCTGCAATGCAGCAATGTAATGGTGCAGTAATGCAGCGATGTAATGATGCCGCGATGTAATGATGCGGCAATGAAATGATGCAGCGATGTAATGATGAGGCAACGTAATGATGTAGCGATGTAATGATGCAGTAATGTAATGATGCAGCAATGTAATGATGCAGCAATGCAGCGATGTAATGATGCAGCGATATAATGATGCAGCGATGTAATGATGCAACAATGTAATGATGCGGCAATGCAGTGATGTAATGATGCAGTGGTGTAATGATGCAGCGATGTAATGCTGCAACAATGTAATGATGCGGCAATGCAGTGATGTAATAATGCAGTGATGTAATGATGCAGCGACGTAATGATGTGACAATACAGTGATATAATGATGCAGCGATGTAATGATGCAGTGATGTAATGATGCGGCAATGCAGCAATGTAATGATGCAGTGATGTAATGATGCAGCAATGCAGGAATGTAATGATGCAGCAATGCAGTGATGTAATGATGCAGCAATATAATGATGCAGTGATGTAATGATGCAGCAATGTAATGATGCAGTGATATAATGATGCCGCGATGTAATGATGCCGCAATGCAGCGATGTAACAATGCAGCAATGCAGCGAAGTAATGGTGCAGCAATGTAATGATGCGGTGATGCAGTGATGCAGTAATGCAGCAATGTAATGATGTGGCAAAGCAGCGATGTAACGATGCAGCGATGTAATGATGCAGCAATGTAATGATGCGGGGATGTAATGATGCAGCAATGTAATGATGCAGCGATGTAATGTTGCAGCAATGTAATGATGCGGCGATGTAATGATGCAGCGATGTAATGATGCAGCGATGTAATGATGCAGCAATGTAATGATGCGGCGATGTAATGTTGCGGCAATGTAATGATGCAGCGATGTAATGAGGCAGCAATGTAATGATGCGGCAACGTAATGATGCAGCAAAGCAGCGATGTAACGATGCAGCAATGTAATGATGCAGCGATGTAATGATGCAGCAATGTAATGATGCGGCGATGTAATGATGCAGCAATATAATGATGCAGTGATGTAATGATGCAGCAATGTAATGATGCAGTGATATAATGATGCCGCGATGTAATGATGCCGCAATGCAGCGATGTAACAATGCAGCAATGCAGCGAAGTAATGGTGCTGCAATGTAATGATGCGGTGATGCAGTGATGCAGTAATGCAGCAATGTAATGATGTGGCAAAGCAGCGATGTAACGATGCAGCGATGTAATGATGCAGCAATGTAATGATGCGGGGATGTAATGATGCAGCAATGTAATGATGCAGCGATGTAATGTTGCAGCAATGTAATGATGCGGCGATGTAATGATGCAGCGATGTAATGATGCAGCGATGTAATGATGCAGCAATGTAATGATGCGGCGATGTAATGTTGCGGCAATGTAATGATGCAGCGATGTAATGAGGCAGCAATGTAATGATGCGGCAACGTAATGATGCAGCAAAGCAGCGATGTAACGATGCAGCAATGTAATGATGCAGCGATGTAATGATGCAGCAATGTAATGATGCGGCGATGTAATGATGCAGCAATGTAATGATGCAGTGATGTAATGAGGCAGCAATGTACTGATGCGGCGATGTAATGATGCAGCAAAGCAGCGGTGTAACGATGCAGCAATGTAATGATGTGGCCATGCACCAATGTAATGATGCAGCGATGTAATGATGCAGTGATGTAATGATGCAGCGATTTAATAATGCAGCTATGCAGCGATGTAATGATGCAGCAATGTAACAATGCAGCAATGTAATTATGCGGCAATGTAATGATGCGGCAATGTAATGATGCAGCGATGTAATGATGCAATGATGTAATGATGCAGCGATGTAATGATGCAGCGATGTAATGATGCAGCGATGTAATGATGCAGTGATGTAATGATGAAGCGATTTAATAATGCAGCTATGCAGCGATGTAATGATGCAGCAATGTAACAATGCAGCAATGTAATGATGCAGAGATGTAATGATGCAGCGATGTAATGAGGCGACAATGTAATGATGCGGCAATGTAATGATGCAGCGATGTTATGATGCAATGATGTAATGATGCAGCGATGTAATAATGCAGCGATGTAATGATGCAGCGATGTAATGATGTAGCATTGTAATGATGCAGCAATGCAGCAATGTAATGATGCAGTGATGTAATAATGTAGCTATGCAGCGATGTAATGAGGCAGCAATGTAATGATGCAGCAATGTAATGATGCGGCAATGTAATGATGCAGCGATGTAATGATGCAGCGATGTAATGATGCAGCGATATAATATTGCGGAAATGTAATGATGCAGTGATGTAATGATGCAGCGATTTAATAATGCAGCTATGCAGCGATGTAATGATGCAGCAATGTAACAATGCAGCAATGTAATTATGCGGCAATGTAATGATGCGGCAATGTAATGATGCAGCGATGTAATGATGCAATGATGTAATGATGCAGCGATGTAATGATGCAGCGATGTAATGATGCAGCGATGTAATGATGCAGTGATGTAATGATGAAGCGATTTAATAATGCAGCTATGCAGCGATGTAATGATGCAGCAATGTAACAATGCAGCAATGTAATGATGCAGAGATGTAATGATGCAGCGATGTAATGAGGCGACAATGTAATGATGCGGCAATGTAATGATGCAGCGATGTAATGATGCAATGATGTAATGATGCAGCGATGTAATAATGCAGCGATGTAATGATGCAGCGATGTAATGATGTAGCATTGTAATGATGCAGCAATGCAGCAATGTAATGATGCAGTGATGTAATGATGCAGTGATGTAATAATGTAGCTATGCAGCGATGTAATAAGGCAGCAATGTAATGATGCAGCAATGTAATGATGCGGCAATGTAATGATGCAGCGATGTAATGATGCAGCAATGTAATGATGCGGTGATATAATATTGCGGAAATGTAATGATGCAGCGATGTAATGATGCAGCGTTGTAGTAATGCGGCAATGCAGCAATGTAATGATGCAGCAATGTAATGATGCAGAAATGTAAAGATGCGGCAATGTAGTGATTCAACAATGTAATGATGCAGCAATGTAATGATGCAGCAATGCAGTGATGTAATGATGAAGCAATGTAATGATGCAGTGATGTAATGATGCAGCGATGCAGTGATTCAGTTTGTGGGTGCTAATTTGGGCTGCTCATATTCCTGGAACCCTCATCCTGGGATCTTGGTATGTTACACCCTGACACTCCTGCGTATAGCTCAGCCACTCAGTAATATGTGCCATCAGTGGCTCAGTGATTAGTACAGCTGCCTCATAGCACCAGGGACCTGGGTTCGATCCCACCCTCTGGCCACTGTGTGGAGTTTGCACATTCTCCCTGTGTCTGCGTGGGTTTCCTCTGGGTGCTCCGGTTTCCTCCCACAGTCCAAATCTTTTCAGATATAATGGATCGGCCATGGTAACTTGCCCTGTAGTGTGCAGGTTAGTGGATTCGTTGTGGTTACAGGCATGGCATGGGGTGATGGGGCTGGGTGGGATGCTCTTCAGTGCAGACTGGATGAGCCAAATAACCACACCGGGGCATGCCCCCCCCCCCCCCACTCATTAGCTGGCCAACTTGTTGGTTTAAGACTAGCTTTTCCCAATATTTTTGAGACTGGCAGCTGGCTAAAAACGTAAATCAAAAGACAATATATAATCCTTGAACAATCTTTCTCCTGGGTCACACAGAACACAACGCTGAAGATTAATCTTTAATGGTTTCGGATTGCTAGATGATCCTTCAGTTAAGGCAACAGAAATGGAACCAGTCAACGCCAATAAAACACAGAGACTGGAGGGAGCTGAGTGATTTTGGCAGTGTGCCAAGGACGGGATTAAGATCGAATACAATCAGCGTCCACTCGCTTCGACAACCTTCAAACAAAGAAATCATCATAAAAGGAGCTTTGTGTCCCTGGGAGGATCAAGTCAAGGCTCTGTTTTGTAATTATTTGTTTCAGATAACCGAGTAATGAATTCACTGATCCCACATTAGGCCCAGAGAGAAAGAGGATTATCAAAATTAAGGAAAGAAGAAGGGAGGAACAAATATTCGGATGGAGCAGAAGTGCTGAGCTCTGGGACTTATTAGACTGGATTGAAAGGAGATTTATGTGTTAATTATGTAAGACTCCAGCAATTCCAGAGACAATAACTTTTTAATGAAAAGCGCAGTTTAACCTGATATTCGATCATTTTGATAATTACATTAAGAGACTGATTATTTGTTCAGTGCTAAGGAGCAGGGGAAATCGAGAATGACAGACACACTGTCAGATGAAAGTAAAGCTCAGATCATTCCAAAAGTGACCTGTCGTTCAAGGGGCTGTGAGAATCTGAGCTACAGGATCCTGGGATTCTTTGAGCTGTTTCCTGTTCCCCATTCACTGGGGGTCAGTCTGTTTCCAGTTCCCCATTCACTGGGGGTCAGTCTGTTTCCTGTTCCCCATTCACTGGGGGTCTGTCTGTTTCCTGTTCCCCACTCACTGGGGGTCAGTCTGTTTCCGGTTCCCCACTCACTAGGGGTCAGTCTGTTTCCAGTTCCCCACTTACTGGGGTGTGTCTGTTTCCTGTTCCCCATTCACTGGGGGTCAGTCTGTTTCCAGTTCCCCATTCACTGGGGGTCAGTCTGTTTCCTGTTCCCCACTCACTGGGGGTCTGTCTGTTTCCAGTTCCCCACTCACTTGGGGTGTGTCTGTTTCCTGTTCCCCATTCACTGGGGGTCAGTCTGTTTCCAGTTCCCCACTCACTAGGGGTCAGTCTGTTTCCTGTTCCCCATTCACTGGGGGCCTGTCTGTTTCCAGTTCCACACTCACTGGGGGTCAGTCTGTTTCCAGTTCCCCACTCACTGGGGGTCAGTCTGTTTCCAGTTTCCCACTCACTGGGGTGTGTCTGTTTCCTGTTCCCCATTCACTGAGGGTCAGTCTATTTCCAGTTCCCCATTCACTGGGGGTCAGTCTGTTTCCTGTTCCCCATTCACTGGGGGCCTGTCTGTTTCCAGTTCCCCACTCACTGGGGGTCAGTCTGTTTCCGGTTCCCCACTCACTGGGGGTTAGTCTGTTTCCAGTTCCCCACTCACTGGGGTGTGTCTGTTTCCTGTTCCCCATTCACTGGGGGTCTGTCTGTTTCCAGTTCCACACTCACTGGGGGTCAGTCTGTTTCCTGTTCCCCACTCACTGGGGGTCAGTCTGTTTCCAGTTCCCCACTCACTAGGGGGGTGTCTGTTTCCTGTTCCCCATTCACTGGGGGTCAGTCTGTTTCCTGTTCCCCATTCACTGGGGGTCAGTCTGTTTCCTGTTCCCCACTCACTGGGAGTCAGTCTGTTTCCTGTTCCCCACTCACTGGGGGTCAGTCTGTTTCCTGTTCCCCATTGATTGGGGGTCAGTCTGTTTCCTGTTCCCCATTCACTGGGGGTCAGTCTGTTTCCTGTTCCCATTGATTGGGGGTCAGTCTGTTTCCAGTTCCCCACTCACTAGGGGTCTGTCTGTTTCCTGTTCCCCACTCACTGGGGGTCTGTCTGTTTCCTGTTCCCCACTCACTGGGGGTCTGTCTGTTTCCTGTTCCCGATTCACTGGAGTCAGTCTGTTTCCGGTTCCCCACTCACTAGGGGTCAGTCTGTTTCCTGTTCCCCATTCACTGGGGGTCTGTCTGTTTCCAGTTCCCCATTCACTGGGCGTTAGCCTGTTTCCTGTTCCCCATTCACTGGGGGTCAGTCTGTTTCCAGTTCCCCACTCACTGGGGGTCTGTCTGTTTCCTGTTCCCCATTCACTGGAGTCAGTCTGTTTCCGGTTCCCCACTCACTAGGGGTCAGTCTGTTTCCTGTTCCCCATTCACTGGGGGTCAGTCTGTTTCCTGTTCCCCATTCACTGGGGGTCAGTCTGTTTCCTGTTCCCCATTCACTGGGGGTCAGTCTGTTTCCTGTTCCCCATTCACTGGGGGTCTGTCTGTTTCCTGTTCCCCATTCACTGGGGGTCAATCTGTTTCCTGTTCCCCACTCACTGGGGGTCAGTCTGTTTCCTGATTCCCATTCTCTGGGGGTCAGTCTGTTTCCTGTTCCCCACTCACTGGGGGTCAGTCTGTTTCCTGTTCCCCACTCGCTGGGGGTCAGTCTGTTTCCTGTTCCCCACTCACTGGGATAAAGTCTGTTTCCTGTTCCCCATTCACTGGGGGTCAGTCTGTTTCCTGTTACCCACTCACTGGGGGTCAGTCTGTTTCCTGTTCCCCACTCACTGGGATAAAGTCTGTTTCCTGTTCCCCACTCACTGGGATAAAGTCTGTTTCCTGTTCCCCATTCACTGGGGGTCAGTCTG